>NC_091745.1:39425627-39488127 GCF_043380555.1 Nothobranchius furzeri | reverse complement strand
GCGAGGACCGTTGCAGCACGCTGACAAAACGCCAAGCGAGAGCGAGTCACACAGCGATGATGAAGAGGTCATAAATACATTCAAAGACACTTGTTCTGACTCTCGTAGCACAGATCTGCCACAAACAATGTTCTCCAGCCACTGAGATGGAGAAGTGGAATTCCTTTTCACTTTGAGTCACTTTTCATTCTGAAGGCAAGAGAAGAATGGCTGCCATGTCTGAGAGGAATGATGAAGAGGGTTGCATTACCGTGTGTGGATTGCAAAGCAATGGATTTGACTATTCATGGGGATCGCAGCCTGTTGTTGGAGACTCACGTCTAGCTCAATGCAATATGCTTCATGGTTCAGCATTTTCCTGTTTTTCCTCTCGTTCCAGCAGATTGACATCAAACACAGAAGTAGTGCTGCCACAGAGCATCAGCCTGGAAACAACGACACGTGAGCGCTGTGATTTGGTCCAGTTGTTGTTCTCACAGAGGAGAGAGACAGATATTTACTTGAATGTTCCTGCAGTAGCTATTTAACCCTGCCACTACTCATGTATTTATGCAGCGCCAAGGTATCTGATAAATAGGGTGTTTTACCCTGCTGCTAAATGTAAGTGTGAGGCTCTGACGGCAGCAGAACGTGCTGCTGGTAGCAGAGAGTGGAGTAAAGGTGGCCCTCGGCAAGAGCTCCGTTCTCTTCACTCTTTGACTGACAAACCGTCGTCTAATACAAGTCTCTGCAACACATGCCACGACCCCGTCACCTCCGCCGCGCCGCATCGCAGACAGCTGATGAGACAGGAGGCAGAAACTCCACTCCACAAGCGACGGAGCAGCTGTCAGAGGGTCGAACTTCCCCACCGGTCTGCACCTGACACCGCGCAGGTAAACACAAGGATCAGACGGAGAAGGTAGGGGAAGGCGGTGTGCTAAAGAGGACAGCAAGTTCACAGAAAGATGCAGATGGAGAGTAAAGGAAAACGAAAAATATTACCTAGCACATAATCTGCAACAACATGCCTACTATAACCAGTATATATGGAAGAGACTCGAGATCTAAGAAATGTTAAATCAGGACTCAGTGGTTCATTAGGGTTCCCATGTCGACAGCACTCTAGTGCCTCCCTAACAGAGACCAAGGTATAAATAGTGGTGGATCCACAAACCTATAATTGGGGGGTAAAGGAGGCGTTAAAGGTTTAGATAGGGTGGCAGTGCTGGACCTCCGTGTGTATGTGAAAATCTATGTGTAAAAATCGTTTACACATTCACAAAAATACATAAAAGACTGAAAAAAGTGACAGTTTTTAGGTAAAAATGAGGAAAACACAAACCCAGAAGATGCTCTGGTGCTAGCTGCGTTGTTGGTTCTTTTTTAAAACACATAAAAGGTTTCTTTTTTACCTTGCTGCTGACAGTTTTGTTCGCGGCTGCCAACTTCCTCAGAGCTGACGCCGATGGTGGCGTCACTTCCTACTCCGTTTATCCTCGGGCAGCAGAGGACGTTGTCGCCCTCTGCTGCCCGCTCTGCGTCTGCTCTGAGGAAGTTAGCAGTCACGAACGAAACTGTCAGCAGCAAGGTAAAAAAGAAACCTTTTCTGTGTTTGAAAAAAGAACCAAAAATGCAGTAAGACAAGCAACACAGTAAGAACGTACCAAAGATGCTCTGGTGCTCCTGTTTCAGGAACAAGATGTCAGCCAGATCAGAATTCAGCTTCAGACGGCAGGAATTTCCTGATATTTGGACATCTGGCCTCTGACTGGAGAACAACACAACTCTACCACTGACTCAGTTTGCTCTGCAACGCTGATGTTTTATCTCCACAAATAACACAGCCTGGAGGAGTTCTGCCATGTGGTGGAGTTGCTAATGCTAACATTTAGCTTCCTCTAGCAGATACGTTCCTCTGTTTCCTGAATACTAAACCAACCACAGCCTTCCCTGTCGTGAGCCAACATGGGAAAGTTCATGAATGTTGAGTGACAGAATGATGATCTGTGAAGTTGACCTTTAAGACTTGAAACTTTAGCTTTTTTTTTTTTAAAGTATTTTAAAGACAACGCTCTTTAGCAGAGGGGGCAGTTGTCCTGCCTTCCCCCGTAGATCTGCCCCTGATTAAAGATAAGTCAACGAGAGTCTTAGCAGCAAGTTTTGAAAGAAAAGTTCTGAAATGTGGGCCAGGGGAGGTTGGATTGCATTTAGCCAAAACATGTTGGTTCTACAGCAGCAAAAGTTGCTAATCCGGGTAAATGTGATATGGGTGAGAGGAGAGAAAAATGTGTGTTTGGATGTAGAGTTTGCAGAGATTTTGTACTTAAGAATAAGAGTAGATGACATTGTCACACTCAGCAGAACATCATGTGGATAACTCTCAAAAAACATTAAAAATACGCAACAAGATTTAGGAAATAAAAGCTGCGTGATATTTCTACTGTGAGGGATCTGAGCCACAGAGCTCCTGGGCTGGAGTTTCTTACACATTTCACACAAACCTTTACAAAACTCATCCAACAAACACAACAAATGCTTAAAAAGTTACAAAAAAGCCTACATTTATTTTATTATTATTATTATTATTATTATTTGCTGAAAGAGAAGCACATTGATCAAACAGCAATGATGGTGCTCCAGCGCGTATACTGGAACATTTAATCACAACAGAAGGACTAAAATTTGACCAAAAATTAGCAAGAGAGTGAAATGTAAAACAGGAACATGAATTATTCAGCTGTTATCCTGTTTGACAGAAGTCTCCAAAGTCTTCTTTTCTTTAACAACAACGAGGAGCTCGTCAGGTATGAAGAGCAGCCCGACCTGTTGAATGAAACATTTAAGAGTTCAGATCTGCATGCGAGCAGAGCTGAGGTCTCGTCCTACCCGACATGACAGCATAATCCCTGTTCTCTGTGGTTCCGGCTCAGTATTAAATGGAGAAGCCAAAGAGAAGAGGGAGATAAAGAAGAGGAGAAGTCTTCTCTTCCAACTAATTAGATTTGAAGGTTGTGAAAGAGCTGAGCATGACACTGACGGTTGCTCTCTCTGGGCAAAAGATGGAACTCTTAAACCCGCAGACCAATTTGTACCAAAGTCAGTCAGTCTCAGTGACCTGCTGGGAGGAGATTTATGTCAAAATACAGCCAACCGTCCCCGTTTATTAAATGAGAAGTTAATGCAACATGCTTCCAGTTGAATGCTCCAAACAAAGAGTTGTTTCTAAAAGCAGCAGCTTGGTGGTTCTGCTTCAGGAAGCAACCGATTAGCCTAGCCTTCACTTTTAGAAGTCAATAAATTCAATATAAATTAGCAAAAGTAAAAGTTTGGTTGAAAATCCAGGTCTTTCTCCTGACTTTAAGCTAACAAAAGCTAACATAACATTAAAGGCCCTACGTATGCAATCCATAGAAATCTTTGTAAAAAATGCAACTCTTTAGTGCTGCGTAGTTCTAAGTAAGTGTTGCAGCTTCTGCGGCCCACACAACACGCCCTCAAAAACATGGAGAGAGCAGAAGCTGTTGAGCTGGAAGACGGGAACTACAGCTGGAGTCTGACACCAAAGCGAGGGTTTTAAAAACGAAGCTTCCTCTTTGAGGAAGATGAGCTGGGTCATGAGCTGACAAGAAGTGTTTTTATCTCTTCAGCTTTGCTTTGATTAGCGGTCTGCTTAGTGTCGCATGCTTCGGGAGGTGCGCTCATGACGCAGCGTGTCCTGCAGGAGAGAGACGTCGTGCAGTCTGCCTCACAGAAACCTTGCGCCGTGCAGTGTGACGCCTTTCTAGAGTTCTCACAGTGTGACATGAACAATCCTGTAGGACAGTCAAAAACTGTGTGATCTGAGCTTAAGGCGCTACAGGCACGTTTTATCGGAGTAGGTGGAGTTTCACTGAAACAGACGGTTTTATTTCAGGTATAAATGCAGGCTGATGGAAGAGCGATTGCCAAATCCTCAGTGCTTATCCTGCTCGACTTATTGGCTGCATTTGACACTGTCAGCCATGGCTTCCTTTTGTCCACACACTCTAGCATGGGCATCACAGAGAAAGCACACGCCTGGTTTGAATCGTACCTCACAGGACGATCATTCAGTGTATCTTGGCTTGGACAGTCCTCTACCGTGCACCATCTTGCCACAGGAGTCCCCCAGGGCTCTGTACTAAGACCTCTTGTCTTTGCCATATACACCACCTCACTGGGTGAGATCATTCGATCACATGGCTTCTCCTACCACTGCTATGCAGACGACACCCAGCTCTATCTGTCATTTCCACCGGACGACCACACTGTCTCTGCACGAATATCAAACAGTCTCTCTGACCTATCAAAATGGATGAAATCCCACCATCTCCAACTCAACCTCTCTAAAACTGAATTACTTTTCATCCCAGCAAAACCATCCATACAGCACAATATCTCAATCCAAAAGGACTTCCTATCTCTGGCTCCTTCAAAGGCAGTTCGAAATCTGGGTGTTGTGACTGATGAACTCCTGAGCTTTAAAGATCATGTTGCCTCTTTTGCTTGTTCATGCCGCTTTGCGCTGTATAACATACGAAAGATCAGACCATACCTAACACAACATGCCACCCAGCTCCTGGTGCAATCTACTGTCATCTCCCGCCTCGATTACTGCAACGCCCTTCTAACTGGTCTTCCGGCCTGGACTGTGAGAGCTCTTCAAATGGTCCAGAACGCAGCGGTGCGTCTGGTCTTCAATCAGCCAAAAAGAGCACACGTCACCTCTCTGTTTGTTGAGCTCCACTGGCTACCGCTAGCTCCACGCATCAAATTCAAATTGCTAACACTAGCATACAAAGTCCGAGATGGTACGGCTCCCATCTACCTGAATCCTCTTGCAAAGGCTTACGTCTCGGCCCGGCCGCTCCGGTCATCACAGGATCGTTGGCTAGCAGTGCCTACACCACGCTCAGGACAATCCAGACTCTTCTCATGCATCGTTCCACAAATGTGGAATGACCTTCCAAGCACTACAAGAACAGGAGCTTCCTTTTCAATTTTCAAGAAACTCCTGAAGACCCTGCTCTTCAGAGAGCATCTTCTTAACTAGCACCCTGCCTGCACCCGTCCCCCCTCTCTACTGTCCACTCCTTGTTCCCTCCTCTCCATGATTGATGTCAAGTTGTTGTTATTGTTGTTGTTTGCCTCAAGGGCAACATGCCGATTATCTCTTGTAAGTCGCTTTGGACAAAGCGTCTGCTAAATACATAAACATAAACATAAACTCGTATTTAAGATAAATGACCTCACAATAGGGCTAACAGTAATATTTTACCATATATTGTGCCTACCTAATAGCATGATATGGAACCTTTAATGGTTTATGGAGGCAAGAGGCCCACATGGTGAGTTCTGCATAACACATCAGCTTTAACCTTCTGTCACTGTCCTGTGTTCCTTCTCAGAGGAAGCCACCAATCATGTTTCCTGATTTGCTGCTTGGTGTCAGGTCATTCATAGCTAACTTGTTATAAGTTAAAAGTCAGGGATGATTAGATCCAAAAATCAGTTCATTATTCTTGTCCTTGTCCAGGGACAAGAGTACAAGCTAGATGGGTTTTGTAGCAGTGAGACAGCGCGTGTCGTGGTCCTGGCTGCAGCTTTACCATGAAGATGTTTTAGTATGAAAGCAGAAGCTCTGGAACCAATCATGAACACTTTCTTTAGGTGCCTGCACCGCATTGGTCCAGTGTTGATGGACAGAGTGATGCTGATGCTATTTCACACAAAGCCTTGATCAAAAGCTGGTTTTCCCCTGACCTCAGGTTATTTTTATCTGGTATACTGAAGTACAAGTACAAACATTTGAAATGTTTCTAAAGCTTTTATTGCCAGACGGATGCAGTCCCACCTTCCTGCTGTTGTTCCTGAGCTGCTCTGCACTGGTGACCCCTGACCCCACAGATGGATCAGCTTATGAAGCCAGACTCTCCTGGATGTTCTGGAGCCTTTGTACAAACGCAGTAGGGACTGTGTTCATTTTCACGGCAAAGACGCCTTGGACGTAATCTATCTGATCTCTCCACAACATTCTGGAGTCTCTGCAGCTGTCTGTTATTTTATAAAGTTGGAGAAAATGTTTAGGCATCAAGATCGAAACCTCCATTATGAAGAATCATATCTGTGGTGTTTTAGTCTCAGTTTAACCTTTCATAAAGCTCTGATGGGAACTAAACTTAGTAAAGTGCCTTGTTGTGATTTGGCGCTATACAAACTGAATCTAATCATAACTGAATTAAACTTAATTCATCTAAATTCCTTCATTAATGCAGACGATCTTTCAGGGTTATTTTACATCTGCTGGAGGCTATTGTTCCTTTTGAACCCTAAAAGTGGAGCTACTTAAACGTCTGCACAAAGGATTGTGGGTCGGCGTGTTCTGGGAGTTACGCTCTGATGAATACATAAGAGAAAGGAAGTGCTGGGCAGTGTCTGCAGGACACATTTAGAGCCATAACACATGAGACACAGGTCACTTCGCTCAAGTAAAGGCTGAATAGTGATGAGATTGCATTGCAACAGAAGTGAAAAAGAAATCTGATTCTATTTTCTGAGACAGCTGTGTGTTGCAGGGAGGAAGGAGAAAATAGATGCACTTTATTAATCCCAGCCTGGGAAATTTCTTCAGAACAGCAGCAAACATAAACAGAGCAGACTAAAAAACAAGGCAAGCAAAAAGAAAGAACAGTAATATGATTTAGAAGATGTAGACATAGCACCGTGCAGCTGGAGGTGACAGATGTGCTAGACTCTAATAAACGTCTAGAGTCGCTGAGAGATTGAGTTTCAACATGAAAAATAAATGAATAAATAAGAATAAGAAAATTCATGTTTTACAAAGTTTGGAGTTGTTGTGGTCAAGAAGCTCCCAGAATAATGTAAATTGGTTAAACACGACTTCCTGTTCTCAGTGGGCGGGTCTTAAGTTATCTTTGAAAATTCACATGCAGATGCCATTGGGCTCGAATCTAACACCTGTCTTTCAGCACAAATCCAATGATTTATGTGTGAGTTATGTAGCTTTTGGATAATTTTAATCCCAATTCTACTAAAAGTATACTCTTCCAGATAATCTGTGTAAGACTGTAATCAGAGTTTTGTCAAACGTTTAAAGTGACGATGTGTATTCTCCCTGGCGAAGAGGGGACGGTGCCTAAATCCCTGCAAGCAAGCAGTATTATTGTGTTGGAGTAAAACCTTACCAACGGAATAGGGTCAAAAATCTCTGGGAGCACAACCTCCAGTAAAAAGTCAAGCACATCAGACTCCCTTTCATCACAAGAGACAAACGTGTAAAACAACAACATTTATTAACGGTGAACGTTTTGTAACCGTTTGTTACAAATCAGTTAATGCATTTTGTCCTCACAGGCTCCTGTAGACAGCATCACCCAGAGACTTTAGACCGGCTCCCGTGTATTTTAGACCCAATTTTTATGGTTATGTGTTACAAAGCTGCCAACGTTTGTATAGAACTGGGCATCATTTCATTCATTTTCAACATTTTAATGGATATTTCCAGAGATTAGCAGTAATAACCACACCTCGTCTTTTTAAGTCTAGAAAAGCAAAAACCAAACATGGTGTACGAAGTTCAAGTTTAACGTGAGACAAGTACTTCCTGTGTGCTTTGGAACATGGCTGTGAGCTACGTATGTGTGCCAACGTTCATACATCAAGTGTTTGGATGTTGTTTGGACCCTCAGAAGACTTACTTCCAGGTTTAGTGCAGAATCTCACCTCATCCTCAGCTTGGCACATGATGAAGTGAAACACATTAACTTTTAACATTTTGTCGTTTATGTGTCACCTGTTCCAACGCGTACTTACAAGTGTGGATAAACGCTTCAGGTCAGTGAGAGATAATGCAGGAAGTGCTACATCCGTCACCGACAGGGCCGATAGAGCCAGAACAGAGGAGCAGGTGAGTCATGTTTGTGTGTGAAGAGGACCGATGACGAGTCATCTCAAAGGGAACGGCCCTGCTTGTTCCACCATGGTGGAACCCAACATGGAGCAGCTCTGTGGGTTTCAGGATGAGTGGGTTTGGACATCCAGCTCCTGACTCGGCCGTTTCTCTCCAGGTGTCAGCGGCCGGATGAATCTGCAGCTGGCAGCCAGCGAAGGTCAGCGACAATAAAATGACATCTGTCGTTTTAATGGATCAGACACCAGATGTGCTCCCGGGCCAAAAGTGGCACACATTAGTCAGAAGCACCAGACAGCAGCAGTAAGATTAACTGAAACCAGTCACAACTACAGGATTCTGTAACTTTCATTAAACAGACTGATTTGTAGATATTACGGGACAAAACAGAGCAATAAATCATGATTAGTCGTGCAGCATAAATATGCAGTAATCTACAAGGTTTGGTCCCAAATTAAATACTTAAATCAACATTAAGGAAAAGGCACTTTTCTCTGCTACATGTTAAGTGAAATAATGAATCACTGAGTTAAAGAACAGCCACGTGTATTCATCATAAATCTGGTACACAGAAACGAGAACATCACTGAGAAAAAAGACTTCGAGTGGAAAACGGATTAAATACGGTGGAACGAAGCTCGTATCTTTAAGATTCATTTGTTTGTTTCAGTTTCGGGTAAAAAAAAGGAAATTTTGTTTCTAAAATCAGTGATTGAATAAAAACAGCTTCACAGATCAGATCGGGTGGTTCAGGAGGAACGTTAGAAGGATGCATGACTTCTGCCTTCTGCCCTGCTGCAGCTTTAAAGTAAAATTATCTCGTGTTAGTTCTTATATGACCCTTTAATTTTCTAACGTTAATGTCCTTTGAGCACAAATAAATGCACTAAGGTCGTATAAGGGTTAAAAATGATAAATTATAATTTCATCAGCCTGTGAATACTCAGACTGAGCTGCATTTTAGCTCATTCATGGACATTTTTAGGGTTGATTGAGATCAGCTGTGGAGGCCATCTTGAATCTGGTTGATCAACATGTGATCGGTTGTAAACGTACAACCAGTGATTACATAATCTGGCTCTACTTGAAGCAGGAGACCCTCCTCCCTCTCCTCCCAGATGATAATCTCACCGTAGGAAATCTAAGATTCTGTTTCTGATTTGCAGCCTGAAGCCGATAGAAGAGAAAACTCCTCATGGCCGTGATCAAGGTTAAAGGTCAATAGAAAATTACACAGGATTAAACAATTCAAACTTTTATCCCCAAAAGGTTGCTCATTTCTCACGGTGCTGAAGTAACATTTTATGTATTTTTTAATTTTAGGCAGTTGTCTGTTTGGTATTTAGCCTTTTACACACCCACCTCTGGTCAAAATCCTTTTTCCTCCACGTTTGGGTGGACATGCTGTTTGGTCGAGACGTTCAGTTGGAGTGTTGGTAATATCAGCTTGTCATTCTCTGTCTTTAGCTTGGCCTGTTCCCTTTGCAACGGTGTGATGGGGTAAAAATGTCCCCTCCGACATCCGATCTCAGTATCTAGAGTCCAGCTTGCACCACCCCAACAGCGGTGCTTAGTTCCTTCCTGTTTGGACATCTTTAGGAGTCAAAAACACAACTTTGTGACAATAAGAGCGAGTCAGACCCACAGGCACCCAGGCAAAATCTCGTGTTAGTCTAGGGCTATAGCCCAAAATGCATTGCAACATTATGTAACAATCTATTTTTAGCTACTGTAGAGTAATTTTGTATTCTAAACCAGCTGTACTTAGTAGGCGGCCCGCGGGCCCCCTCTTTGTGACTCACTCGCAACCGAAGCAGAAGTTGACGTACTTGTGGGTGAGGTGGAGAAATGAAAGGAAGTGCTTTTGCAAAACAAATGAGAGAAAATCCACGGAGTGACACAGCGTTGCTGAAGCCGTCAATGTTGTGAGTTCTTCAGAGAGATCTGTGTCGGATATACAAAAGTGGTCCGATCCGAAGGTGGATGTCATGTTGTGGTGAAGAAATCTAACCCACGACATACAGAATCAGATCTGAGACGGTGTAAAATGTTTTTTTTTAAAAAAAAGAATTTATTTTAAAGGGAAACCAAGGAAGCAGCGTAAACGTAGCTGAGTTCTTGCACGAGGAAGCTGGTGCGGGAGAAGCTGTGGACAGATCGGAGTTAGATCCAATTTGCGGATGGCACAGGGAATCAGGCTTATGTGGAGGACTTACGGTCTGGAGAGGTGGGAACTGGTTTGAGGGAGGAGTGGTCCGGTCTGGGTAGCAGGGACTGAGATCCAGAAAAGAGACGTGGAGGGAGCTGAGCTTGGGAAGGTCCGGGGAGGTTAGGTGGGCAGCTGGAGGCAGGTCTGGCCAGGGGAGAGGCTGAGAGACGAGCGGAGTTGGAGATCCAAATGGTGTGGGCTCCAGAGTTCTGCCAGTCAGAGATGAGTGTGTAGGTTTGTCCAGGTAGAGTAATCATCCAGCGAAGTGTAGGAGTCTCCCAGCTGCTTAAATACCCCTGGCCAGCTGATGAGCAGATCTGCTGCAGCTTGGTCACCTCCAGACACGCCCACCTGCAGAGGGAAACTCAAAAGACAGGGAGTGACAGCAGGGAAATACCTCAGACCGTGACAGTACCCCCCCCCCCTCAAGGGACGCCACCCGGCGGCCGAGCAGAGGAGGAGGAGGAGGAGGAGGAGGAGGAGGAGCGGGCCAACTCGAAATCCCGAATGAGAGAGGGGTCATCGATCCATGACCTCGGGACCCACTGCCGATGTTCCGGGCCATAACCCTCCCACTCGACCAGGTACTGGAAACCTCGGCCACGAGGTCGCACATCCAGAAGGCGCTGGACACGGTAACCGAGGCCCCCGTCAGCGAGACGCACAGGAGGCGGAGGGTCGACAGGAGGGCACAGGGAACTGGAGATGACAGGCTTAAGGAGGGAGACATGAAAAACGGGGTGGATCTTCATGTGGGACGGCAGATCCAAGCGGACGGAGGACGGGTTGACGACAGCAGAAATCGTGTAGGGACCGATGAATGTGGGGGAAAGTTTTCTGCAGTGGTCCTTTAATCTGATGTCCCTGGTGGAGAGCCAGACGCGCTGTCCAGGCGCATAGTCTGGGGCAGGACGCCGGTGCCGGTCGGCCAGACGCCGGTTGCGTTCTGCAGTCCTCTGTAGGGCCTGTTGCGTGGCCGCCCAAACCCGTCGGGCCCCCTTCAGGAACTGAGGAACGGAGGAAACTGTGGTGGGAAATACAGAAGGGAACAAACTGGGTTGAATACCTGTCGAGGCCTCGAAGGGAGATAGTCCAGTGGCGGAGGAGACATGGGCGTTATGGGCGTACTCGATCCAAGGAAGGTGGGTACTCCAACTGGAAGGGCTAGAAGAACACAGACAGCGGAGCATGGCTTCTACCTCCTGATTTAGTCTCTCGCATTGGCCATTCGACTGCGGATGAAAACCAGATGTTAGCGCCACCTTAGCTCCTAAGCAGGTGGCGAAGTCCCTCCACACCCTTGAGATAAACTGAGGGCCGCGGTCAGAAAGTATCTCCGCAGGAATGCCATGGAGCCTAAAAACATGCTTAACAAGCAGAGTGGCAGTGTCAGCGGCAGAAGGTAGAGCCTTTAGCGGCACTAGGTGACAAGCCTTGGAGAAACGGTCGATAATGGTCAAAATAACCGTAAAGCCTCGAGAAGGGGGAAGACCGGTGACAAAGTCTAGTGCAATATGGGACCAGGGCCTGGAGGGAATGGGTAGCGGATGTAATAGTCCAAAAGGGGGTTGGTTACTTCCCTTGTTGCGGGCACAGGTTTGGCAGGCGGAAACGTACTCCTTGACATCCTTAAACATTGTTGGCCACCAGAAGGACCTCCGGATTAAGGCTACGGTACGACTGATACCAGGGTGGACAGAAAACTTGGCGGTGTGGGCCCAGTTAATCACCTTATGCCTGACGGAAGGCGGAACAAACAGGGTGCGGTTGGGTACCTGATTGGGACAGGGGTAGTTCTTTTGAGCCTCGAGCACCTGATCCCGTATCTCCCAGGTAACGGCTCCCAGGACACAATCCGGTGGTATGATGGTAGTGGGCTCGGGATCCGAATTCACCGAGAACTGTCGTGAGAGAGCGTCGGGCTTGATGTTCTTGTTGCCTGGTCTGTAGGAAATGATAAAGTGAAAACGTGAGAAGAACAGGGCCCACCTGGATTGACGTGGGTTGAGTCTCTTAGCTTCTTTGAGGTAGGAGAGATTTTTATGATCCGTCCATATCACAATGGGGTGCTCAGCTCCCTCCAGCCAGTGCCTCCACTCCTCCAAGGCGAATTTCACAGCTAGGAGCTCACGATCTCCCACATCGTAATTCCTCTCGGCAGGGGAGAGGCGCCGTGAGAAGAAGGCGCAGGGATGGAGGCGGTGATCTGTGGGGGAGGTTTGAGAAAGCACAGCCCCGACTCCAGTGTCCGAGGCGTCAACCTCGAGAGTAAACTGCTTTGCAGGGTCTGGACGGGTGAGAATAGGGGCCTGAATGAACCTCTCCTTTAAGTCACAGAAACTCCTGGAGGCTTCAGCATCCCAAATGAAAGGCCTCTTAACTGAGGTTAGTTGTGTTAAAGGGGCGGCTATCTGGCTGTACCCTTTAATAAACCGACGATAGAAATTTGCGAAACCCAAAAATCTCTGTAGCTGTTTGCGTGTGGAAGGAGTTGGCCAGTCTTTAACTGCCTGCACCTTTTCGGGGTCAGGTCCCAGCCTTCCACTTTCCAGTACGAAACCCAGAAACTTAACAGATGGGGCATGAAACTCGCATTTTTCCGCCTTAACATAGAGCCGATTCTCGAGTAGGCGTTGGAGAACGGCTCGGACATGACCAGTGTGTTCGTCGGGGGTCCTCGAAAAAATCAAAATGTCATCCAGATATACTGTGACAAACTTGTTCAGGTAGTCACTCAAAACAGTGTTAACCAGGTTCTGAAAAACGGCAGGTGCGTTCGTGAGGCCAAAAGGCATGACTAAATACTCAAAATGTCCTATTGGTGTTTTGAAAGCCGTCTTCCACTCATCTCCCTCTCTGATGCGAACCAGATGGTAAGCATTTCTAAGATCCAGCTTAGTGAATATGGTCGCATCTTGTATGGGTTCAAAAGTGGATGACAGTAAGGGTAATGGATACTTGTTTCTCACCGTGATTTGGTTTAAACCGCGGTAGTCGATGCAAGGCCTCAGGGTGCCGTCCTTCTTGGAGACAAAGAAGAAGCCAGCACCCAGAGGAGAGGTGGAAGGCCGAATTATGCCGGATGCCAGGGACTCGGAGATGTACTTTTCCATACTTTCACGTTCAGGCTTGGAGATGCTGTAGAGACGGCTAGAGGGAAGAGGTGCTGCAGGGAGAAGATCTATAGCACAATCGTAAGGGCGGTGAGGTGGTAATGAGGATGCTTTATGTTTAGAAAATACCTGCTGGAGGTCGTGATATTCAGGCGGAACCCCGGTGAGGTCGGGTGGTGTGGTCTTCAGGGCTCGAGGCTCGGAACTAGAACGGGCTGGTCCCAAACAGGTTAAATGACAGTTATTGCTCCACATCTCCACTTGGTTTGTGACCCAGTTAATACGGGGGTTATGGTTCTTAAGCCAGGGATGACCCAGGACCACAGGAGACTGAGGGGAAGGAAATACAAAAAAGGTGAGTTCTTCACTGTGGTTACCTGACGTCATAAGGCGGATGGGTGCAGTCTTGTGAGTGATAGAGGTGAGGGAGCCTCCGTCCAGAGAGGATACACGGTAGGGTGTTTGTAGAGGGAAAGTGGTAACCAGGAGTTGCTCCACTAGCTGTTGGTCAAGAAGATTTAATTCACAGCCAGAGTCAACTAATGCGAGAGAGGGAAGAGTAATGTGATTATGTGACAGAGAACATTCCAGCAAACACCGAGAGTTTGAATCTGACCGATAACCTCCCACCAGTACTCTCGGGGCTACTGATGGGACCTGGAGTTTAACTGCTTGGGGCAGTTGGCCACAAAATGCCCAGGCATGCCGCAATACAAACACGCCCCTGAACTCATGCGCTTGTTTCTCTCCTCTTGGGTTAATTTAGCTCGACCAATCTGCATGGGCTCACTGGGGGGCGGAGCTGGAGCTGCTGGATACACATTTTGCGGACAGTTAAGGCGAGAAGGTAAGGGGAAGTTGTTACCTCTTTGGCGTACCTTATGTCTCTTCTCCATCCTACTGCACAGTGCGATAAGGCTCTCGAGATCGGGTGGTTCCTGGCAGAAAGCGAGTTGATCCTGAAGCTGCTCGTTAAGAGCCTGGGTGAACGCCCCCTTAAGTGAGGCTTCATCGAGGGTGGAAGTGGCGGCTAGGGTCCGAAACTCTATGGCAAAATCCGCGATTGAGAGCTTCCCTTGACGTAAGCTCCAAATCTGTCTGGCCACTTCAGCCGCTGACTCAGGTTTGTCAAAAGTCATTTTAAAATCCGCCAGAAACTCATCCAACGGACTCTTAAGGAAGTACGGGTTCCGGCTTTTTGCCTCCGCCCACCGGAGTGCCTTACCTCGTAGAAGACCGATGATGTAGGAGATCTTAATTTCATCGGTGTAAAAAGACTCCGGAGATCGCTGGAAAGCCAGCTGGCATTGGAGGAGAAAACCTCGACAAACCTCCCGGTTGCCGTCAAACGTCTCCGGTGGAGGAGAGGTAGCGACCCGGAAGCTGGGCAGACTGGATGGTGCAGGAAGAATGGGTCCGGGCAGACTCTGAGCGGGGAATGAGGCTTGCTCCGGGGAGGTGAGTCTGTGGCTTAATTCCTTTACCATCGTTCCTACTTCAAACAAGGTGTGGTTAGTGTGGGAGAGTTGATCAGACAGAGCTTGGAGTGAATCACTGTGCTGAGCTAGGGTGGCGGAAACGACAGAGGGAACTGATTCTGTACTGAGGTTAGAGGAATGGCTGGATGATTCTGTCATGTTGTGGTGAAGAAATCTAACCCACGACATACAGAATCAGATCTGAGACGGTGTAAAATGTTTTTTTTAAAAAAAGAATTTATTTTAAAGGGAAACCAAGGAAGCAGCGTAAACGTAGCTGAGTTCTTGCACGAGGAAGCTGGTGCGGGAGAAGCTGTGGACAGATCGGAGTTAGATCCAATTTGCGGATGGCACAGGGAATCAGGCTTATGTGGAGGACTTACGGTCTGGAGAGGTGGGAACTGGTTTGAGGGAGGAGTGGTCCGGTCTGGGTAGCAGGGACTGAGATCCAGAAAAGAGACGTGGAGGGAGCTGAGCTTGGGAAGGTCCGGGGAGGTTAGGTGGGCAGCTGGAGGCAGGTCTGGCCAGGGGAGAGGCTGAGAGACGAGCGGAGTTGGAGATCCAAATGGTGTGGGCTCCAGAGTTCTGCCAGTCAGAGATGAGTGTGTAGGTTTGTCCAGGTAGAGTAATCATCCAGCGAAGTGTAGGAGTCTCCCAGCTGCTTAAATACCCCTGGCCAGCTGATGAGCAGATCTGCTGCAGCTTGGTCACCTCCAGACACGCCCACCTGCAGAGGGAAACTCAAAAGACAGGGAGTGACAGCAGGGAAATACCTCAGACCGTGACAGTGGAGGCTAAAAAACAAGATGTTTTGCCACCGCCAGAATGTGTCTGCCACTGGTGGAGGCCCTGGCACCTCTGATCTCCCACCGCTCGCCGTTAGGATCCCAGCAGTGCTCTGACCGGCAAGCGTGCGTGGCATTGTGCCGGAGAAGGAGGGAGACACTGAACATGCAGAGGAGACTGCTAACATTTAATACAGATCAAATGTGTCTGTCATTAAAATATAAAACTAAACCAAATCTCGTTGTTTCCCCCAGTGACTCTGGACGAAGCGTCCAACGAGGAATTCCGGGCGGCGAGCGAAGATGTGGCTGCAGGTTGGCCTGTCCCACCAGTGCGCCTTTAGCGCATGGCGCACCTGGAAGTGGCCGGGTGCTAACTGACGCTGTCCTGCTTCTGTTCTTGTTCTGTGTGAACACAAAGCGGTACAAGTGATAATGCTGCTGGGATTCATGATTTTATCCTTCTCAGCAGCAGCACTGCAGGTGCTCTCCATGTCCAACATGTGCGTAAGCCAGGTCCTTGGTCAACTTAAAGTTGCGCACATTTTTCTGCTACATTTTTTTTAATAAATCCAAAAGTTTGCGTGGAAAGTTGCGTACGCAGTTTTCCAACCCGGTTTTGTGCGTAAGCAAGCTCGATAAATGAGACCCCTGAGCTCAATGGAAATGTTTACTTTGTGAAGTGCTCTGAGATGACTTGTCGTGATTTGGAGCTTCGTAAATAAACTGAACTGAATTGGTTGACCTGGATGACCTGAATGACCTGAGAACCTTCACCAGCAAACTGGTCAGGATTTTTTTCCAGTTGTTTGCGGTGCCCAGGGTTAAGGTTGGGGTTAGACTAAAATGTGCCACCCGGTGAACTACAAACTACAACTGGTTTTGTCCCACAAAACACTTTTATAAAAAATGTACAAATTATACACCATCTCCTTTAAATAACATCAGCCAGAGTGTTCTTAGAGTTATAGTTTTGTAAGACTTTTCATAAAACACGTCATCGTGTTGTCTGTGAATTTTGAATAGTTTTAAGGGGGTATTTCTATTAGTTCAGCATTTGAACAAAGTCAAAAAACAGGATAAATCCCGACAATCTGAGAGTTGTCTCAACAGTTGTTCCTGTTTGCCTCTTTAAACTCCCTCTGCAGCACGGGATGTACCCCACGTCTCTGCAGCTCAGGAAACGAGTCGCGAAGGAGAAACAGAAGGCTGAAAAAACGAAGGAAATGTTTTAACCATTCTCAGTGCTGGGAGCAGAGAACTCCAACCATCTCAGGAATAAAACTTCATACAGGACTGCTTAGAGAGAGAGGAAGAAAATATCCTTTATTCATTTTCTTGCTAAGTAAGAAAAGAAACTTTGTGTAAACATGTACATTTAAAAAAAATCATGTAAAACTAGCTGGTGGCTGGGAATGTGTGTTTCCACCAATAAGCAGTGCAATTAAAACTGTATTATGTTAAAGGTCAAAGGTCAGACATTCTCCATCATGATCTTCTAGAGAACAGAATTCAGCAACTGGTCCAGGTCCTGAACCAGCCCCAGACCATCACACTGCCACCACCATGTCTGACCATTTCTCCAGATGTAACCAATGAGGTCCACTGTTGTTTCATCAGTCCACAGAATAACCCACAGGTTCTGAGGATCATCACAGAGTTATTGGTTTGGTCAGGCGTTACTCTGAGCTAATGAGGCCTGCTGTGCTTTAGATGCTGCTCTGGGCTCCTCCGTATCCATGTTTCAGTAGAGCAAGGCTTGCTGTGTTACTGTTGGAGATCTTTAGGCGTATTTCATCAGTCAGGTTCAAAAGTGATTTGATAAAAAATAGTACAGGTCTGGCAGTAGTCAGGTCTGGGTGGGTTTAGTGAAACCGGGCTCCCAACAATAATAGTTTAATCACAGTTTTACTCATTATTCAACCAGCGGGAATGTTTGGAAAATTCCGAAGTTGGGTATCCTTGGAGTTCGGTTCCTCGGTCCTAAATCCTATTGGTTTTTAATATTAGTGGATTAGTCTGGCTGTAATCTGGTTCCTTCAGACCACATCAGGGTCCTATCTGAGAAGACGAGGTTAGCACCTCACACTTTTTATTGTTTCAAACCCTCTGCTGTCGAAGTAGGTCCCCACAGATGTATTGATTCTCATATTTGGGAGAAGAAGGAGCTGAATAATGTTTCCAAAAGGATTTCTGAGGAGCTGAACATTACAGCAGAGATTTGGGGTTGGAACCGAGGAGCTTGGAGAAATCCGATCAGAGTTGTCTGATTGTTGCAGTGACCCAGACTGATGGAGAGGATAATGAGTAAATTACCCACATACAACAAATCACTGCTTATTTAGTAAAAATCATCATTACACCAGATCTAAACTGGTGTTAGACTCAAACATCAACACTGAATGTTGCACTCTTTTCATTTAACTTCAGCAAAAGTGTGTTAGCACCTTTTTTGGGGTTGACTTAGTCTTTTCTTCCTCCCACGTGTACATATGCACATTATGTTCTGCCCTCAATAAAACCAACTGGAGTGATTGTGGCTGCGCTCCAGAGTGGAAGAGGAACGCGTAGGCGTTCCTCGAAATGAGGATGCTGAATGACACCACACAGGTGTGCACCTGAACAGGAGCAGCTTAAGGGTGGAGGGGAAAGTTAGTGGAACCATAAACATCACCGCGTCATGGCAGAGAGACAAGTAGCTGCTTCTATGAGGGGAGACACATGGACCAGAGGACACAAGAGCTCAAGAGAGGTTGGACGTGGAAGAGATGAGGAAGGGTGATGAAGATGGCCATCAGCCCTGCAGCTGTCCTCACAGACGCATCTGTTACCAGAATCGCTGGAGGAGACGGCGGGTGTAAAAACATATAAAAGAGCTCAGAGAAGGAAGTGAAAGAGAAAACCATAAAGGAATGTTAGTGTTGTGGCTCGGTATCTGTTACAGCTACTGATGTGGTTGACGTTGCAGGAGTGAGAGCAAGCCAAGAAAAGCAGGGCAGTGACGGCACTTCAGGTAAGATCCTGTCCAGTTCCTTCAGGCCATGATTTTAAAGGGCAGCGGTGCATGATCCAGCATCTTTAGACAGAGAAGAGTATCAAAGTTAAAGTCCCATTAGTTGTCACACATACAGGTGTGTGTGCGAAATTTGTTCTCCGCATTTGACCCATCCCCTGGGGGAGCGGTGAGCTGCAGACACAGTCGCGCTCGGGAACTATTTGGTGGTTTAACCCCCCAATCCAACCCCGTAATGCTGAGTGTCAAGCAGGGAGGCATTGGGTCCCATTTTTTCAAAGTCTTTGGTATGACCCGACCAGGAATCGAACTCTGATCTCCCAGTCTCAGGGCGGACACTCTACCACTAGGCCACTGAGAAAGGTAATCATGAGCTCAGTGTGGAAGCAAGTGTTACAGGCAAAACACAAAAAGTTAGGATGGTGCAGAAGTTCACGTAATTCTACCTAATAGTCAAAACTAATAAATGAGATGGACTCATAACAGGCAAATCCAGATATTTCAGCCTTTATGTGTTATAATTGTGATGATTGTGGCTTACAGCTGATGAAAACCCCACATTTGAAATCTCAAACATATAGAATATTGTGAAAAGGATCCATTTTCCATACACAAAGTGTTGCACTCTAATCAGCTAATAAATCCTAAATACCTGCACGGGGGGCCAAATTAGGCCCAAGGGCCTGAGTTTCACACCTGTGCTTTACAGCAATCCCCACACTGAGCAAGCATGTAGCGACAGTGGAGAGGAAACCTCCCCTTTAACAGGAAGAAACTTTCAGCTCCCCCCCCCCCCACACACACACGCACACACACACGCACACACACACATAACCCACTGGGCATTGAGAAGACAGAGCAGACGCACACACACATGCACACACACACACAAACACATACACACACACAAACACACATGAATCATCGTCACCCATATTCTACTTTTCACTGGTAGAAATAAAAATAAAAAAGCTGAAAGGAGGAAACAGATTTAATTTTTACAGTCATAAGAAAATCTGTTTGAGATGCAAAAAGCAACAAACCCACGAGCTAAGCCCAACACTCAGCTCCAAACATGCAGTCCTTCTCAGTTTGAGACATGAGAACCTTCAGCTGAAAACACCATCGTTTGATTAGCTCTACAAACACGGCTAGTTAGGCTAGTTAGAAACAAATACTAACCCCAACCAGCTCTCACCCTTAAACAAGTGTTATTTGTTTTCCGTTCGTGGCGGGTTCCAGTGAAGTATGATTGATTTCAGTCGCCGCTTGTGGCCCCGTTTTTCTGCTCCAGATAAAGTGAAGGATAAATCCAGTTGCTGAGCCAGTCCCTTGAAGGCCTGACCTTTTGATAAGCTCATCTCTCAAATTTATGGCAGCTCCGAGGAACTTTATTGCCACAACCTAGAAATTGTTCATGTTGACGTGAGATCATTTACAAGCTTTTTCTCCCACAACCCTCAAGGCTCAGCATCCCTGTGTGTGTACTAACATGAGGTTATCCTCGGAGCCTAATAACTCAGCTTCGCCTGAGATTGGCCGTTAACAACAGGGGTGCAACAGACGTGTTTTGTGCATAAACATTAAAACACCTCAAATAGTTTAGGTTTGTTCCCTTTCTGTGATTTTGTCAGCGGCCGAGGCCAGAGCCTGCAGCGACTCGCTGCTGTGGTTTCCTCCACAGCCAAAACGCCGAGTGCAACGAGTCACTCTAGAAGTTCAGCTTATCTGTCACAGGCTGCTTGTTTGCCTGACTGATCCAGGTCAGAACCCTGTTCTTCCCTCGTTAATGTGAGCCACCGCTTGCACGGAGCCGAAAACACACGGCTGAGATAAGGACTGCAGTCTGACGTGCAGCGGGGGCGGGAAAACTCGCGACAGAACATGGTGGACGGAGCCATCTGGCCACCTTTCCTCCAGCCTCGCTCTGCTGAGCACAAAGCTGGAGTCACCTGTCTCACCTGCTGCACTATCCCACCAGGAGCCGGGTCTCACCGGGATGGTGAGACAGGACAATGCCAGTGTGTGTGCGACTCACCTTGTGAGATGTTGAAGGGATTAAACCAAACAGGAAGAGAGTTTCTGAAGGAACATTACGCCTATTCTCTTTCCACTTATTGACTCTGGCTTGGGTCAAGGTCAGCTGCAAAAGCTTTGGTGACAATGCTCTCAGAGAGAATATTGGTTTTTTTCTGCATCTATTAGTAAAGCATTTGGGATAAAACAAGAAACATTTCGTAAGTGAAACCGGAGACTTAAAGAAGCCGAGGACAGAGTTGCACCGCGATTCTGCAGCTGCTTCAGAGAAACGACTGATTTCACTGCAGAAGTTCCAGCGGTGGCACTTGTGATACAAACATTAAACAAACCCATAAATAAGTAATTAAACACCTGAAAGTCATGAGCCAAAATCAGCTGATCCATTTTTAAAGACGGGGTCATGTTCTTCTTCGTTTGTCTTTAAATTATTAATCGGCTCAGAAATCTTTGCAATCAAATCCACGTCCAAAAACTCAACAGTCGTTTGCTGCAGGAAGGCTAAAGACTGGTTTCAGCGAGAGCAGAGGAAGCTGTCTGGAGGAGAGAAGAGTAAAGTTTCAGAGATGAAACACAAACCTTTCCAAAACCAAACGGGTGTGTCCGTGGCCCTCAGCCTAACACCTAGACGTCTTTAGCAGACTCCAGTAACAATGTCAACTCACTGGAGATGATCTTCTGTTGTATGATGACAAAAGTCACACTGCAGACAAAAGCTGTTCAAATCCAACTTTGGTGTCCAGATTTGATCTTTTTTAGATGACAGAACACATAATAGTTTATTACAAATCAAACATTTATGGTCTAAATCTTTAATAAGTTGATTTGGCAAGCAAGCAGGTAATAGATCCAAAATGATTTAGTGGCAATTAGTTAAAAACTTTCAACAGCCGGGGCAATATCGACACACACTGCCTGACCAAAAAGATAGTCGTCAAAGAAAAAAGGTCACTCACTCCAGTATTTTGTTGGACCGCTTTATCAAATCAAACTTTATTTATAAAACACTTTTCATGCATAGGATGCAACACGAAGTGCTTAACAGATTGAAATAACCCATATAACACACACCCCAATCCACAAACCATTCCCAGGCGCGCACACACACACACACACACACACACACACACACACACACACACACACACACACACACACACACAACACATTAAAAGACACCAGTAAACACAAGGCTGAGCTCAGATTGGACAGGTAAGGGAGCCATCTGCCTCGACAGCAGCAGATCAACGGCAGCAGCCAAGACACCAATCCAGGGCGCCCTGGGAGCGAGGGTGGCAACCCCCACCACTACCTGGGCACTACCCTAGGAGCGCCCCAGCCGCCGCCACCGACCGCCAGTCCCGAGGCTCCACAGAGGAAACACTGGAAGGATTAAAATGCGTAACATGTAAAATCACAATAGCTAATACAGATGGTAAAATATCCAATAAAATGTGATTATTTAAATAAAACAACAGAAATGTGTAACACAACAGTAATTAAAATAAATAAATAAGTAAAACAAGCAATGCAATAAATAGTAATCAGTTAAAAGCTAAACTAAAAAGGTGGGTCTTGAGCCTGTTCTTAAAAACATGAACGTTCTCTGCAACCCTGAGATCCTCCGGCAGCTCGTTCCAGAGGCGAGGGCCGTAATAACTAAAAGACGCCTCGCCGTGAGTGTGTCCTGACTTTAGGAATGACAAGGAGACGGCTGCCAGAGGAGCGCAGGGACCGCGAGGGTTTATATGGTAAAAGCTGTTGTGAGCGATAAGATGGGCCAAGACCATTAAGACACTTAAAAACCATTAAGAGTATCTTAAAATCGATCCTGAAACATACAGGGAGCCAATGCAGTGATTCTAAAACCGGAGTGATGTGCTCCCGCTTCCTGGTCTTCGTCAGGACACGAGCTGCTGAGTTTTGTAAAAGTCGCTTTAGCTTTGATTACGACACACATTCGCTGTGTTGTTGTTTCGATAAGCTTCTGCAGCATGACCAGAGTTGTTTCCATCCAGTGTTGCATTAATGTCTCACCAAGATCTTGCATTGATGATGGAAGTCTGATCGCAGCACAAAGCCTTCTCCAGCACATCCCAAAGACTCTCAATGGGGTGAAGGTCTGGACTCTGTGGTGGCCGATCCATGTGTGAAAATGATGTCTCATGCTCCCTGAACCACTCTTTCACTATTTGAGCCCGATGAATCCTGGCATTGTCATTCAGGATATTCAGGTAGTCAGCTGACCTCATTCTTGGAGCACATCCTGTTGCTGAACCTAGACCTGACCACCTGCAGCAAGCCCAGATCATAGCACTGCCCCCACAGGCTTGTAGAGTAGGCACTAGGCATGATGGGTGCATCACTTCATCTGCCTCTCTTCTTACCCTGATGCACCATCACTCTGGAACAGGGACCCTGGACTCATCAGACCAGTTTTTAATAAAGTGTTGGACAGTTCTTAACCCAGTTTTAGTCATTTCTGCGTCTCATTAGATGTTTTCTCTGCTTGATGCCGATGACCTGACCCTTCTCACACAGATGAACATCTTTTCCACGACCACCAGATGTGTCTTTCCACATGTTTGTGGAGGAAATGAGAAGCAACCCCTCCAGTTAGGGTTAAATAACTTGTTGCCATGCAGTAATTACTCATTAGGAGGCTCATCTTTGCTTATTTAAATCAGGTGAAGACCTATTTTTTTGACTGGGCTGTATACATAAATGGTAATTGGTCTGTATCTGTATAGCGCCTTCTCAGGGTTCTACCCCCCCCCCCCCCCCCCCCCCCCAGGTGCTTCATAACACAACCAATCATCCACCCATTCACATGCTCGTGGTGATAATGAACACAGCCACAGCTGCTCTGGGGCACGCTGACAGAAGTGAAACTGGCTCCACTGACCCATCCGACCATCCAGGCAAGCCACTTTTAGGTGTCTTGCCCAAGGACACAACAGCAGCATTCTAGGGGAGCTGGGATTGAACCTACAACCTTCCAATTAGTGGACAACCCGCTTTACCTCCTGAGCTTGGCTGGGTAAATGGTTAAAACAAAGACCTGAGAAACCAAGGACTAGACACACAGAGGAGGCTGACAACGTGCTGCAGAGCGTCGGTACTGACACGCGATCGTACATGTCGGTTCATTTCCTTTAATGTTTTCTGTCTTTTATTTGCGCCTGATGTGTTTCGCTGCATGCTGTGGAGCGGGGCGCTGAGCGCATCACCTTGTCCTCCGACGCATTGATCACTGATACGGCCGCCAAACAGCGAGCGCTCCGCTGTTTTTGCGGTCGGTAGATCTTTTAGAACTGCAGTTCAAAGGTAACTCATAAGGTGAATACATATGAAGGCAGGTAGCAGTTTTTCTTTAGGATTGAGAGGAGATGCAGGAAGATAATAAACAGGCAGGACAGAAAAATAGTCAAATAAAAACAAGTTAGTTTTTGTACCTGGTGGTTGCAACAAACAGACACCATTGAAGGCAGTCAGAAGTGAGGAACAGAAAATGAAATAATTATTTTAATGTTTAGAGCAGCAGGAACTTTGAGAGGCTGCAGGCCAGTGAGTTTGCGGCCGCTGCGCAGGGGGAGGGGGGAGATGGCTGAAGCAGAAACTACCGTTGTTAAAAGAAATGTGTTTAACTTTGAAAATGTGGGCGCAATTTTAATTGTCAAAAACTCCAGCGAACCATTAGTTCATTTTGCTCAAATAGAAATAGAGGCCTGCCTCTAATAATGGCCCTCCTTCCAATAAAGGCCTGGAGCTTGATGAGCTTGAGCCAAATACAGGCCCAGGCCTGTATTAGAGGATTTACAGTAATCATACATCGGAGCTTTAATATTGTTAATAATTGTCTCGCTTTACACTACAGAGGACGGAGTGCAGCCTCCGTGGTGAAATACCCATCCATCAGGATTATCAATAACTAGTATAAATACATCACATTTATCCTTGTCCCTGTCTTCCTCGTGAAATAAACGAACGTTAATCTTACCCGCTAAAAACATGTTCGCTGCAAATCTGAGGCCTGCTAGTCCGCTTGATTGATCGCTGCAGTTCATCTCCGTCCTCAGTCTCCATCAAAGTTATTAAAAAGAAAAAACAAGTTGAGTTTACGTCCTTGTCTCTTAGTGCAGCCAACCACGCAGCAAGCTAAAACCATTTTACTGTCAAATCAACCAAATAAAAGCCATAAAGGCTACAAACTGGCTTGTTTTGACTAGCTTCACTGGAGTTTCTACGGGTGTAAACGGTCTTTTTGCCGTCCATCATGGCGAAGGGGGCGGTCTCATGAGTGGTGTGACGTCACGTGCAAAGGGTCAATTTAACTCTGCAACGGAAAAGGCGGGAAACATCACCTGTGCAGTAGCTCTTTTTATTTGTTGTGCAGACTGCTTTTGGTCTCATATTAGGTCATGTACTGTATGTTATGTCATATCATATTACATAGTAATGCAGCTTACCATAAATATCACATCGTTTTTATATGGTACTCAACAGCTGGAGTCAATATCCTTGCATGGAAGAGTGGATGCAAAACTAAACCCAGAATAAATTAAACTAAACCCAAATGTCCGTCTCTGTGGAGTACGGTCTCTGCACTCCTTTTCAAACACTTGCAACCATCTTTAAAATTTGCTATTCCGAGCACTCGAACGGCGCAGCGAGTGATTTCACCCCGTTATTACTGCAGGCTTTTAGTAGCTGCAGGTTAAAGAGTGCTCTCCCTCTCACAGCGTTCCGTTTCCAAGGATTTTATCTGAGATAAAAAAACACAAGTTAAAAAAAAATCTATCAGGAGAATTTATTTTGAAGGAGTAGCAGCCAACACGACTGGATAATATCAGTGATTAATGGAGACAAATAAGCCTGGGAACTGGGTGTTGGATCAGTGGAGCTCTGAGAATTTGGGCTACTCTTATTTTCCACCATGCTTCAATGAGTGGTTTGTTCAGCAAACAGTCGTGTGAGATTTTTATGCCGTTTACCCAAAAAAATAAAGTCACCCACCGGTCTGCGTCACGTTGTGATGGTCGACATCAGCATGAGGAGGAACCGGTATGAAAATAATGACTCAACGTGATCGGCCATGTTATAAAAACACTGGAAAACAGGGCAGATGGGCAGGATCGGTTGTGTTTTATTCAACGGGAAAGGAAGTGGGCGTACTCCATCAAAGAATAGATAACCCGCATGGCACCTGTGGTTAAAGCAGACTTTCCCACTAATCCTGACTGTTGGACATCTTTTAATAGACACCGTAACGTTGTGAGTGTATTTGCGGAGACTCACTAGGAAGCTGAGGGAGACATCCATCAAGCCTGTCGGAGCAGTATTAGGACAGGAACCCCAGAGAGAAGCGCCTAGACCCAGCTGCATCCGGGTCTGATGAGTTCCACTGATCTTAGCAGTGATGACACCAGCAGAAATAACTGGAGAGATTCCAGTTACCTGCTCAGTTCAACCACCAGTAAGGCATTTGGTGTGCCGATGGCTTTCTCTGGGTACAAAAGGAAATTGAGAAAAACGTCCAGATATTAAAGAGATAGTCCTGATCTGGTGATGTGGGGTTTTGGTATGAATGTAATCTTTAGATAAGGTTTATATAATTCATGTGTTGGGCAATTTCATTATTTTGGGCAGTACAGTAATTTTTGTGTTTATGTATATTTGTATTAAAAGAAGAGACTGATCTGTTTACACCACCTGCTGGTGGTTGAGGAGAAGACAGGCGGGGAGAGAGGGAGAAGGAGGAAGTGAAGGAAGCAGCGGCGAGCTGCGGTGTGGGAGTTTGTGGTTCTGTCCTGCTGTTCGGCAAAAAAAGAGGATTATAAATCACAACTGTTCCATGTACCCCCGAAAGCCGGCACCTATCAACAAATAAGGGTTACAGACCGGTGGCAGCGGCGTTTTTCCTGTGGACCGAGGCAGTCACCTAGCTTCGTCAAGTGGGAGCTAATCGGACATTGTCCGTGGTCGCTAAAGACGTCCTGTAAGTGGCTTGTTTATGAAGATGAACAGTTGGCAGTTGTTGCTGTAACCACTGAGGGGACGTTTTGTGTCTCCTAGTCGATTGAGTTGGACAGAAATTGTTATTTTTTTTCTCGCTATTCCTTTTGCCGCGGACATGTCTCAGCCGGTTGATGACGTTAGAGACGGCGCCATTTCAGGCAATGTAGGCGCGCAGGCCCAGCTACAAGGAACAAGAACTGTTGTTCATTTTCGGGTGGATCTACCTTCTTGTTTCCACGGTGATGGCAAGGATAAAGAAAGTTTTTTGTTATGGAGGAGACGCTTGGAACTGGTCAGTGGGACCAGAACATTGCCCACATCGTTACATCACCAGTAGCAAGCTGAAGCGTTGATACAGGCAGGCTAAAACCGTGGTTTCATGTTGGTGACACCAGATTTTGACCTGACAGCTGAAATCCAAATTCATCAGGCCAGGAAAGGTTTTCCAGTCTGTGGTCTTCTGCTGATAAAGTCCATCTGGATCGTGCTGTGGTCCAGAGATACTGTTCTGCAGACCAGTAGGAGCCAGCGGCTGTTTAAACTGCTGTTCTTCGTCAGTTCCTTCTCCTCTGACCTCAACACATCTTCATCCATACACCGGCTGTCGTCGCCGTCTCGTCGTCGTCTTCCTCCGCTTATCCGGGTCGCGGGGGCAGCATCCCAACTAGGGAGCTCCAGACCGTCCTCTCCTCTGCCTTCTCCACCAGCTCCTCCGGCAGGACCCCAAGGCGTTCCCGGACCAGATTGGAGATGTAACCTCTCCAACGTGTCCTGGGTCGACCCAGGGGCCTCCTGCCGGCAGGACATGCCCGAAACACCTCCCCAGGGAGGCATCCAGGAGGCATCCTGACTAGATGCCCAAACCACCTCAACTAATTCCTTTCGATCCGGAGGAGCAGTGGTTCTACTCCAAGTCCCTCCCGAATAACCGAGCTCCTCACCCTATCTCTAAGGCTGAGCCCGGCCACCCTACGGAGGAAACTCATTTCGGCCGCTTGTATCCGCGATCTCGTTCTTTCGGTCATTACCCAAAGCTCATGACCATAGGTGAGGGTTGGGACGTAGATCAACCGGTAAATCGAGAGCCTGGCTTTCTGGCTCAGCTCCCTCTTCACCACGACAGATCGGCTCAGCGTCCGCATCACTGCAGACGCCGAACCAATCCGCCTGTCGATCTCCCGATCCCTCCTACCCTTGTGGTTCTTTTTCCTTATCAAAAACAAGAGAGAGACAGTTTATCCAATCTCAGCGTGGGGCTTTATTTGTACAATTCAGCAATACATCACCAACACTTCATGGGGACAGCCTTCAGCCTCGAACTAAATGCCTCGGCTGGAAACCTGCTGCAAAAGCCCTCTCTCCTACACCACGCAGCATCGGTTATACTCTTCTGGCCCCCACCCTCATGATTTCGGGAAATGATGGGATGCTGTTTTATTACCCAATATGGTCAAAGTAAGCCAATACTTACTGGAAGTTACATAAGCTGGACTGAACAACATGTTGTTGAGCACGTACGCAGCAGCTGGACAATCAAGATGTTAAAAGTGCACGTGCACAGGATGCTGGGCTGATAAACATCTTGTCAAAAATGCACGTACACAGAACACTGCTTTTTGGCTCCTACAGATCCCCCCCATGGGGGTGTCCACCCCCATAAACAAGCTGGCTACATAACAAATAACATAACACATAAATGAATGTTAACATAGACCAGTAAATGGGTGTTAAATGACAAAATGACTAATATACTGCAGTCTTCAGCCAAACTATATAGATATAAATGTAACGACGAAGTAACTGCAAAGTAAGTATCAGCTGCAAGACACAACATGGAATGTGACGTCTTTAACCACCCCAGCAATACATCAAAAATGCATGCGCACACTGTAAGAGGGCGAAAAACCTGTCCGCTGTTCTTAACAGGAAAATTCCCCCTTGACCTCCTGCCCCAACAGGACGATCACGTAACGCACAGAGTGAGCATACAAGTCTAGCCTAAGTATATGGCAGACATTAGGTAACATTGAATTAACAAAAGAACACACATAAGAGAAAATGAAGTGATGATACCTTCCAACAGAGAATAAAAAAAATCATGAGTACGATCGTGCATTAATTACCCTTAGCAACAGTGCAACCAGTAACTGTACGTGAATATGCAATCAAAAATACAAACTCATATGAAATAAATGATTGACGTGGATACGAATGAACAACTAGGAGATGTTGATGTGACTAAACCTATAAAAAGTTAAACACAACAGTAAATGTAATGAATATACGAATATACTAGATGTAACAACACAACTGCTCAACCGAAATAGAGAACGGAGTCAGAGTCTCAGTTGCAGAGCTGGAAAAAAGAAACGGAGTGAAGAAAACACAAGAGTCAAGTTCAGTTTCATTGATGACTGCTGCAGGGGTCTTGTCGCTGGAAGAGGACTTCGAGGCCGATTCCTTAGTCGAGTGCATGTAACCACAACAACAACATCTCTGATGAGACGCAAAGCTTACTCCACCGCCATCTCATCAGCCGTCCCGTTCTTCAGGCACATTGGGTGTCGTGCTGAGTCCATTGCGGCCATTTCCATTTGCACGTATTGAGACGACGCAGCAAGGTTCATTTGGGCAGCCAGAGTTCGCTCCCACAGTCTCCTCACAACAGGTAGGATGCAACATGCCAATAGAGAAATCAGAATTAGTACTACTATTGCACTAATTCCTGCTTTTACCAAAATAGCTCCCCACTGACCCAATTTGAGGGCTAAGGAGTCTAAGGACCAGCTTTCCCTGCCTGCATTCTCCCTCAGCTCTATCTTTAAATCTTTCAATTTCCTCATTCCTTCAGTAAATGCACCATCAGGGGCCGTATTACTTGGAATGTAGGTGCAACATTCTTGCCCACTGGAGTTCAGAAACTTACAGAGCCCACCTTTCTCGGCCAGCAACCAGTCCAAAGCCTGGTCATGCTGCAAAGTCATCTTGACTGTGGCATGAAGTTGTTCACCCAAGAGGCCAAGGTTATTTACTGTGTAATTTAAGATTCTTTGCTGATTAAAATAAACATAGTTGATCCATTTCACATTCTTATTTATTGTTATCCAAGGAAGAATTGACTCTAAACCAGCTACTACCTCATCTCTTGCTTGAAATTCTATGGGAATTCCTGTTGGCAGTCCTATGGCGTTTAAATGCACTTTATGATCAAACACATCATACCTCTTTGTTCTACGTCTATTGGTAGTCTCCAACTGAAGTAATTCACTCACACCTTCATGTAAGATAGTCACTGGAACTTTCATACGTACTAGCGTACACAACCCAACCCAAAAACTTGGCAAAACATTCATTAAAACATCACCACCACACATCCAGTAGCTGTCGGCCACTGGAATGTCTTGCTCACCTATGAGATCCAGAGTGGGGATCGTCATCGATATGTTTTCACAGTCCTGACTAAGAGTTACAGGGTTTTCATACCAAACAGGGGTATCAATGAGAAGTGGCGTCATATTTGCATGCGGGAACCAGGATAATACCCAAGTGACGTTACAGTTGACAGATGTATTACCTACGTCCACTCCTCCATTGTCAGCGAAACCTCCACTTGCAAAACATTCATAATCAGCACTATAATCAATTTTGTAGTCCGTTGGAGGACCATTTTGGTCTGTTTGGATCGCAAATTCAGCACATTCCTCTAAGATGTTATATTCTGCATATTTTTTAACATATTTGTGCTTATCTCGTGTACCATGGAGCAATCTGCAGTGGAATCCGCACAATGGCAACTTAAGAATAGGTGGAATCTTTTTATTTATCTCTATTTCCTTTCTAGTCTTACAAGTGCGTCGTTGTGTAATGGCACATTCACTAGAAGTATATTTTTCTGGAACAACCTCAGGTAACATTCCGGGTGCTTGAGCGCACACTATGCAGTCATTAGGAGTCATTTCTCTCGTCGTATACAAAGCCCATTTATACCAACTATTTTGCATGGCGGCATCCCAAAGCCTATCCTCTATCGGCAATGGTCTGCCCGCTCTAGGGGAGATAGGTCCTGTGTTACTCCCGGGCCCAGGTCTAATCGGCCCAAATAGTGGCTTAGGCACAGCTTTGCGATTGGTCACTTCTTGTTCATTTTGGCCTTGCTGAGTAAGATTACAAACATGGTTACTACCAGAGGCTTCTGTGGGAAAATCAGATTTCACAGCTACATCTCCTGTGGGAGTTGTAGTACTAACAGGTGGCTTAGTAGTTACACTTCTTAACTTGCTAACTGGCGTTGTTTCAGGTCTTAAAATCAGTGGAGTCACTAGCTGTAAGTGAGAGGAAGAGCTCCAGTCGGACCTCCCCTCTTCAACAGGAGCTGTGGTAGTCAAAACATCAGGGATTACAGTAGTAGTAGTAGTAGCGCTAGTAGTTAAAACATTATTTGGAACTGTGGTCACACTGTCAGGGATTTTATTTATCTTAATTGTGGTCAAAACATTATTTGGAATCGTGGTTGTAACACCAGTTTTAACAACTGCTACGTCGAATGCAGGCAAGGATGCTGACCTATGTTGCATCCGGCCTGCTGGATTGTACTTAACTTGATCACGGTGTGCTGCCTCGTCGTTGACCAAGTCGTCTAGCGTATGCTCTTGTGATGGGTCGACGATCTGCTCCTCGGCCATCGTCTCCATCTTCACCTCCTCCAGCACCACCATCAGACCCCCTAGTGTCATCCAAAACAGAACTGTTATCAGGCTTAGCACGCCCTTCTTTTCCTCGGCCATCATGCCGGTTTGTTACGTCAGACACAATACTGCCCTGAGTTTTGTCTTTGACTTTCGTGCAGTGTGTCAGATGATGCCACGTCGATCCTCCTTCGACCTGGACTGCCGTTGGCGTTGCTCGAACCACTTTGTAGGGACCCTCTCGCCGCGGTTCGTGCCACTTCCTCCTGAAAACTTTGATGTACACCTGGTCTCCAGGAACTACTGGCCCGTCTGCGCCTGCGCTAGAGACGAGCTCCTTTCTCTTTTCCTGCAAATAGATGGCTTTATGGATGCTGGTTAGTTGCTTGATGTAGCTTTTGAATTCAAGCTCTAGCTGCTCCAGTGAAGGCCCCTTGTGGGGTCCTCTGAGCTGAGGAGCTGGCATTGGCCTGCCTGTTAGGACCTCATGAGGTGAAAGATGCGTGCTTCTGTTAGTTTGCATGCGATAGCTCATTAAGGCAAGCGGCAATGCATCAACCCAGTTAAGGTTAGTACAAGCACAGATTTTGCAGATTTTAGACTTCAACGTCAGATTCGCTCGCTCGACCATTCCTTGGCTCTGGGGGTGATAAACTGATCCTAATCGTTGCTTTATCCTTAGTTGTTGCAACACACCTTTAAGGACTTTTTCAACAAAAGCAGGACCATTGTCCGAGCTTATTTCCGACGGGATACCAAAGCGAGGAATCACTTCTCTGACTAGAAACTTTACCACTGTTTCTGAACCTAGATCTTTGGAGGGAACGGCTTCGATCCACCGACTGAATCTGTCAATGATCACCAACATGTACCGCTTCCCATGCACAGACTTAATCATGTCAACATAGTCAATGACCAAATGTTTGAAAGGACCTTCGGGCACTGGAATGTGTCCCGCTGGGACTGTGATGCCCTTTTTCACATTGTTCTCAGCACAAATGTCACACTGATCTATTACTTCCTCAACCATGGCTTTTAGGTAGGGTGACCAGTAACCTTGTTTGTTAAGTCTTTTCAGAACCTCTGTACGACCACAATGATCAGGACCGTGGCTCTCTGAGATTAGCATTGTCAGCAGGGAGACAGGTGCAACGATCAAGCCCTCATGAGACCTCCACAAGCCGCTTGAGTCCATTGTTGCACCTCTTTTTCTCCAACACTGCTGCTCGCTTTTCTCTGCCTTTTCCTGAATCAAAATGATGTCTTCTGGTGTTATTACAGGTTCTAATGATATTACAGGCGTCAAAATGGCTTCTTCACACCTGGAGGCAGATTTTGCCGCCTCATCTGCTGCATTGTTGCCTCTGATGACATCGCAGTTACCCTTGCGGTGTGCAGGGCATTTTACAATGGCCAGTTTCGATGGAAGCATCATTGCTGAGATCAGCTCGTTGATCTGCTTTCCATGAAGGATGGGTGTACCGTCCGTCTTCTTAAAACCTCTTTGTCTCCACACACTTCCAAACAGGTGACAAACACCATGGGCGTATGCAGAGTCAGTGTAAATAGTTGCTACCTGGCCACTTGCCAACTTGCAAGCTTCGGTCAGGGCTTTGAGTTCCGCTAGCTGCGCAGAACAGGGTTGGTTACACTTTTCAGCTTTTACTGTTTCAAATCTGTCATCTACTTTTTCCACAACAGCAAACGCTGCATGGTTTCCTAAGTAGTCTCTAAAACATGAACCATCAACAAAATAGGTGACATCAGATTGATCGAAAGGAGTAGATTCCAAATCAGGCCTTAGCTTAGTGTATCTAGATACCTCAGCTATGCAGCAATGTGGTTCTCCTTCGAACTCAAAGGGAACACTGTTAGCAGGGTTTGTCGTGGTACACCTCTTTATGACAACGTCCGGATATGTCAGTAGTGGCATATACTGCAGGCATCTTGCTTGGTTTAACACAAACTTCCCTCGGTTGATTAGTTCAGATATTTTGTGATGTGTGTAGATGGTGACAGGATATCCCATTGTTATCACTGAGGCTTTCTCATAAGCATAATGCAAAGCAGCCAATCCTTGATAACAAGGGGGCCATCCCTGTGCCACATTGTCAAGTTTTGCACTGTAGTACGCAATAGGTTGTTTCCGACGTCCACTGCATGTGTCCTGCATTAACACTGCAGAGGCATACATGTCATGTCTGTTTGCGACGTACAGCAAAAATGGTTTTGTGTAGTCAGGTGTTGCTAAACTTGGCGTAGTTTGCATGTCTTGTTTGATAGTTTCAAAAGCTATCTTAGCTTCATTTGTCCATTTTAGAGTCGACTTTAAAGACTCACTTCCAGCATCTTTAATCAGTGCCCTAAGTGGTGCGGTTTTTTCAGCATAGTTTTCAATCCACTCGGAGTTGAAACCAGTCATTCCCAGAAATGTCATCATTTGTCCAACAGTTTGTGGTTGTGGAGCTTTGCTCACACCTTCCACGTGTTCTGGTGAGATGGCGACAGTCCCATGGGAGATTACTCTCCCTAGGTACTCTACCTGTGGTTGGCAATACTGAAGCTTTGTCAGGGAGGCTTTGTGTCCTCCCCGAGCTAACTTCTGTAGGACTTTAATGGAGCCACGATGGCAATCATCGATTGTTCGTGCGCAAATCAGTAGGTCATCAACATACTGAATCACAGTGCTGTTCACCTCGATGCCTTCGAGGCTCTGTTTCAAAATTTGATTGAAGATGTGTGGACTGTGTTTTAGCCCTTGTGGTAGCCTTCTGTACGTGAGCTGTCTACCACGAAACGTGAATGCAAAAAGATATTGTGATTCTTTGGCCAATGGGATGCTAAAAAATGCTGAACACAGATCAATTACCGTGAAGTATTTAGCTTCTCCATCGATGTTACTCAGTAATGTGCTTGGATTTGGCACGTCTGCGTCAAAGTCAGTGATCACTTCATTTACAGCTCTTAAATCATGTACCAGTCTGTACTTGAGCTTGTCTGCTTTTAGCACTGGCAAAATTGGAGTGTTACATGTGCTATAGGTTTCTTTTAGTACTCCTGCTTGAATTAGACCTTCAATAGTTGCATTTATACCCTCTTCTGCTTCTGGCTTTAGTGGGTATTGGGGTCGATAAGGCAGTCTTGCATTTGGCTTCAATTCCACTTGAACTGGAGTTGCCGATGTTACCAGTCCAACATCCGTGTCATGTTTGGACCATAGCTGGTCTGGAACCTGTTTTAGCATGTCAGCTTTCAACTCGTTTTGAACTGTTTCTGATTCTGCTACACCCTGCATGTGTTTTTTGTTTGCGACTGTTACAACCTGTGGTTTTGACATCATGGTGGTACCGCAGAGAATTTTAATCATTTCTGCATTTTTTGTAGTGTAGATTAGCGGGTTATCTGTTTTCTGCCACTCTGTTTTAGTTGCTGTTAACATCATTGGTCCAAGATCTTTTGACTCAAAGCCTTTGTTTACCATTAAGGTAATGTGTGGTGCTGATTCTGGCACAGTGTGCCATTTTTCAATAAATGGGTTTTCTTCCACATTCACAGCTGCACCTTGCTGTCCTATCACGATGTATTGTGACACTAGCCTAACGTGCAAGTCTTTTGTTTCTTTGTCCCATTTTTCTTCAAAGATTCTACTGCATGATGGATCATAAGTCATTGTGCAGTGATAGTCACTGAATGGTACAGTAGCTTCTGGAATTTGAGCTTCAATAAATTTCTCCCATTGTTGAAACATCTCGTAGACTGGCTTGTTAATGTCACCAAGCCAGTAGACCTTAGCGTGTTCTGTCTGAGCAGTCATTTGAAAGTTTATTCCAGAGCTATCTACATAAATTCCTTCTGGTGTGCACCAGATTTTTGTTTTTAGTTTACACAATGCATCTCTTCCTAGTAGATTAACTGGAGTTTGGTCTGAAATCAGAATTGGGATTACGATTTCACTGTCATCAACTGCTAGTCTTACTGGAGCTGTTAAGGGGTTTATTTGTTTTGCTCCCGAGAACCCTGTTGTCTTTACGCTTTTCTCAGACATGGGGAGATGAGTTGCATAATTTGATTTTATGCACGAGTAGGTTGCCCCAGTATCAACTAACATTGGGACCGATTTGCCTTCTATTTTAACATTGATCACTGGTTCTTTATCGGCGTTAGCTGTTAAAATTGGTAGTTGCTCCTCCCCCCCAGGGCCCTCCGGGCATCCCTAGAATCCTTGTTGTGCTGCCCATGGATTAACTGGACCTCCTCTTCCCCGGTTTGGTCGTGTTCCACGACCACGCCCAGACCATTCAGGGTTTGGAATTGGATTCGGACAGTCTCGATACAGGTGACCCATCTGGCCACACCCCCAACATGAACCTGGAAGTGGGGGTCGATTCTGCTGCACCCAGCCTTGTCGAGTTGGGTAGCGATTGGGGAAACGATTTGGAAATCGTCTCTGTGGTCCGGGCTGCTGTCTACCATACTGGTTTGGGTAGACATTGATAACCGGTTGAGATGGAGTTTGAGGCGGGGCCACAGCTGTCTGCAATGCTTGGACTTGGCTGTCACTTTTCACCACTGCTGCCTGAGTTTTTGCCTTGCTCTGGAGATCATTTATGTGCAGCTGCGTGAGTTTTCTTTGAGCACACTTTTCTTGCTCAATCATTTTGTTATTGTCTTTCCGATAGCGGTCCACGGCGTGGACTACATGGTCTCTGAACTGTGCATGTGGCATTGAGTCCAGTCCCACCACATCCTCCAGTTTGTCTCGCACAGGAGTCGGGAGAGTGGAAATCAGGGATGTTCGGAACAGAGAAGTCATTATTGGCGTCCCCTCAGGACCCTCCTCCGTCTCCAGCTTCCACCGTCTGAGCTGCCTGTCAACAAATGACGCAGGACTCTCAGTCTCTGAAAGTGGCTCACCTTTCAAGGCTTTGGGGTCAATCCTGTTGGGATATGCTGCTCTTAGTATGTTCCAGAGTGCATTTCTGTGTGTGTTAAACTCCGTGCCGTCAGCCATTGGGTCCAGCATCCATTGGACTCCATTGGATGCTAGCAATGTTCCCATAGCTGATGTCCCAACAACTCGAGCCAAAATAGCTTTGAGATCTCCAAGGGCAAGCATTAGCCCAGTTGTCTCCTGTTCGAAGGCCCGAATCCACTTTCCAGCGCCATCCTGTATCTCGGGCAGCCGCGAAACCAAACCAGTGAGGTCGAGGCTCTGCCAGGGAATATAATTAGCTCTTGTGCCCTTAATTAAAATTGGGTACTGACCATCATTAGTGTATCGAATAGGTGGTTTTAAGTCATGTCTGGGTCTCAGATCACGGCTTTCATTGCTAGGACCTGGTTTTTCCTTCTCTTGAGTCAGACCTGTATTTGGATCACCACGCTCTGGTGAATGAATGCCTGGTTTGTAAAAAGGCTTGAAATTTTTCTCCTTGCTTGTGCTAGTGGTGTTCTCACTAACCTCATCTGAATGTGTGCCTGTGATGTGATTTAAGGATTTCCGCAGGCCTTCAGATATGTCCTGTATAATTTGGTCAACATCGTTTAGCTCATCATGTACATCCTCATCCTTGTTCTCAAGGTCTATCCAGTATGAGTTAGCCTTCGGCTGCCTTTTCAAAAAATCCTTATGTTCTGCAAAACAATCAATCTCCCTTCGTCCTTCTTCACTTACCGCTCGACGTTCTGTACTGCAATATTTTGGATGCGTTCCACGAGGTGGAGTTGTTTGTTCGAATTCTCTTTCCTCACTTCCTTTTGCATGCTTTTCTTTGCCAGGTGCTTCATCTGATTGCTGTGATGTTGTTAATTTTAAAATTGCATTGTCAACATCTAAACCCTTAGGACCTTTGTCGAATGTGTCGCGCAAATCAAAATCTCCCGTAATTGTAACGGTTCCCAAGAGGGGATACAGGCCCTCTTCTGCTGGGGCCTTCACTTCCTTCTGGGGTTTGTCCAATTTGTCTTTCATTTTGAGAATGGCATGTTTAAAGTTCTGTCTGTAAACCTTTCCTTCATTCCTGAATAAGTCCAGGATCTGAATTTCTTTTTCTCTTTTCTGCTGTCTTTTCTTGGATCCATCTGCTTTATGATCCTGAATTCTCAATTCCAAATTATCACACGCCACTACGTCAAAAGTGCCTTCAGATGGCCACGGATTGCATAGTTTTCTCGTCCGTTTTGACCACTTCTCTGACATGTGCTTTATCTCTTTTGCTAAAGCCGGATTCTTCGCTGCCAAAATTCCTGCTGGCGTGACAGACATTTTGAAGTTTCAGTGACACTATTATTCCTTTGATTAGTTGACTAGTTTGTTTATTTATAATCTCCTGAAAATAACACAAGAATTGAAAGTTGAAACAGATACTGGTGACATATGATGCTGTGGTCTTGAGTAATCTGTTGTTGCTCTGTTTACACAAATGTTGAACAATTTATCTTCTTATTGTAAATGCCTTAAAATCAAATCTCTTCTGATGTAACACTAAAGTAAAGTTAGTTCAAAAAGCTTTATTTATTGTTGAAAGAAAACTTAATGCCTGATGTATTTATTTCTCCAGCAGTTAAGCTGCAAGATGAGTCTGACTCAAATCTTCTGTCCTGCTGGAGTCAGGCTTGTGTGACAGGCTAAAATAGCCGTATCCTTGGTCCGAGCTGTGTGTGAGCAATGTTCAGCCCACAGGGTAGGGTTTCTCTACGCCTACGGTTCACCAACCAATCCACACACAGAGGTGGAGTCAGAGGCGGGATCGCCTCTGTACTTCTGTGTCTGTGTGTGTTAGGAGATTAACGCACACACAGCTGGTGGGTGGAGCTTACACTTCTATTCTGATTCTCTGCCCAGTCTAAGCTGAGAGTCTGACCGCTAAGGATGTCTGTACAGAGAAACGAACAAGTCCTGGTGACATCAACCGCACCCAGTCTTCAGAATTTAGCAACTCTCATACAGCTTTATAACATTACAACACAGGAAAAAGTCAACCACAATTGAGACCGAATCAGCAGAAGAAAAATCAGTTTCTCTCTAATTTATCCAAGCAATAGTTTAAACAAGATCAGAGTATTTGAACTTTCACGAGTAAAACAACCACACACAACAAAGCTTTCACACTTGCATAGAGATAAAAAACACACTTCAAAGCGATTTGACACTGGAACAACGTTTCATGCCAAACAGCAACACACATACACATTATTATTTTTACTCATAATCTATATTTCTCATATTTCACATAACCCAGCTGGTAAAAATAGTTATCATGCTTGTGCACTTCAGCATATATTTTTTATTTATATATATGTCACTCTAAAAACTTATTATTATTATTTTAACTTCTGGTTTTCTGTTCAAAGGCTAATCAGAACAAGATCACAGACTTTGAAATTTGTATAACATTAAACATCAAAATGTAGCACTGCAGTGAATAATATTGATTTGTTTTACACCGTTTTTTAAAGCTTCTCCTAGTTTTTCCTCCTTTTTTCCTCCTAACCTCTGGCGCCTCACCCACAGCTGTTCTCACTCACACACACGCTTGTCTTCACAAACACACACACACACACTTGTCTCAGCGCACACACACACACACACACACAAAAAAACTCAATAGACAGTTTCCCCGAGCACCCGGGTCTGTCGTTTCCCTTGCAGCCTCTCCGCTGCTCCTATGAGTTCAACACATGCCTTTTGCCAACAACACATGAAATTTACCAATCCTCGAGGATTCAACCAAATTACTGGCAAGCTTATCTGTCACAACTTCAGCGCTTTTTCTCAGATCCCAATCTTATCCCGGCCTCACCGGGGCATATGGATCTCACTTGTCGACCTTTTACTTGTCCTTCCTGGACTCTTTTTTTTTTTTATCAGCTGTCAAATTCTATTCCAATTCTCGCTGTCCCAGCTTTTAATTTGTCACTTTAAACTTTGTCCGTCATCAAAATGACTCAGCTGACTTCACACATGTGTGAATAATTTCACCGCTGCTCTGGACAAGCGCCTTCTCTTGTTGTTATTCTAAATTATGAGTAGGGCATGTTTTTTTTCTCCCAGACCATTTCTCAGTCCACGAAAATAACTCCAAAATTGAACAAAAGTTGTTCTTACCTATAAGGGCCCCGGAGTCAGGTTTCAGTGGATTGAGAAATGATCCGAAGAGCACACCTCCACTCCCCGCTTCGTGGTCACCAAATGTGGTTCTTTTTCCTTATCAAAAACAAGAGAGAGACAGTTTATCCAATCTCAGCGTGGGGCTTTATTTGTACAATTCAGCAATACATCACCAACACTTCATGGGGACAGCCTTCAGCCTCGAACTAAATGCCTCGGCTGGAAACCTGCTGCAAAAGCCCTCTCTCCTACACCACGCAGCATCGGTTATACTCTTCTGGCCCCCACCCTCATGATTTCGGGAAATGATGGGATGCTGTTTTATTACCCAATATGGTCAAAGTAAGCCAATACTTACTGGAAGTTACATAAGCTGGACTGAACAACATGTTGTTGAGCACGTACGCAGCAGCTGGACAATCAAGATGTTAAAAGTGCACGTGCACAGGATGCTGGGCTGATAAACATCTTGTCAAAAATGCACGTACACAGAACACTGCTTTTTGGCTCCTACACCCTCACTTGTGAACAAGACCCCGAGATACTTAAACTCCTCCACTTGAGGTAGGACATCTCCCCCGACCCAGAGTTGGCAAGCCACCCTTTTCCGGTCGAGAACCATGGTCTCAGATTTGGAGGTGCTGATCCTCATCCCAGCCGCTTCATACTCGGCCGCGAACCTACCCAGCAAGAGCTGAAGGTCAGAGCTGGATGAAGCTAGGAGGACCACATCATCCGCAAAAAGCAGAGACGAGATTCTCCTGCCACCAAACTCGACACACTCCACACCACCACCATACACCGGCTGCTGACTGAATATTTTCTCATTTCTAGACCACTCTAAACCCTAGAGAGGGTTGTGGGTGGAAATCCAGATCAACAGTTCCTGAAGTGCTCAGCCAGTCTGGCACCATCACGTCTCCTCTTCCTCAGCCTGACCTTCAGCAAGTCGTCCTCAGTGTAGACGTGCGATTGGCTGATTTCCTGTTTGTGTTAACAAGCTGCTGAACAGGTGTAACTAATAAAGTGGCAGCTATTGTTTTCTGGAAAAATCAAGTTAAAATAAAAAAAAATCTGTTAAAAGGTAACATTTGCACTTTTAAAGTTCGGGTTTTTCACCCAGACAGTTTGTTACTAAAGGCTAATCAATCCCGACCGATCCATGCAGCTTCAGATGGCCTATTTCGTCTTCAGCCCAACAGTCGGAGGTCTTGCCCTCTAATTAATCCAACTTGTCCATCTGCTAAACACTGGATCCGTGTGCAGGACTGCTGCATTATTCAGCGTGGCTGCGGGTGGCAGAGGATGCCTGTGGTCCGGAGTCGCATTACTCTGCAAAGCAGCAAAGCCGGAGCGACGGGAGAAAGATGAGGCAAAAATGAAATGAATGGAAGAGGAGTGGAGGGGCGGGGGAGCGTTATGATGAAAGGGAGGAATAAGGTGAGAGAAGAGACAGAGGGGTGAGATTAAGGCCTAGTCCACACGTAGCCGGGTTTATTTAAAAATGAATTTCCGCCCCTCCAAAATCTTGCATCCACACCACCGCGTTTTAATAAAAAACTATGTCCACACACCCGGATAAATACGTTGTTAAGGACATGCCAGACCTGTAGACGGCAGTACTTCCCCCGTTCTTAACCTCGTCCTTCATCTGTGGTCTTCCGCAAGGAGCAGTAATTCCGCTTGCAAAAACAAACAAGCAGAAAGCGCTTGGACAATTGATAAAGCGAGCGCAGCTCTGAGGGCATCCATGCTGTCGGCTAGTGTAAACACAGGTCGCACACGTGATGTCAGCATTTTTCTGTCGCGGAAAGTGACGTTGCGGACCTTAAAACTCCGGTTTTGTCCCTCCACACGCAGACACCCAAAACGGAGAAAACGCAGATCTTCACTTTGGCCGGAGTTTTTAAAAAGATCCGTTTTCGTGTGAAAAAACTCCGTTTTCGTGTGGATGACAGGCCAAAACGTAGGTGGCAGATCCCCGGCTACGTGTGGACAGGGCCTAAATGGCCGATGTGGTTCCACAGCTGGGTCAGGGGCTTTAAAACAGGAAGTCCACGTCCAGCGGACAAACCAGCTCTGAGGGGAGCGTTTTTACATCAAATGACGGGTTCACAACAAGGAATCTTTCTCCTCCTTCCTCTTTTATTTATTAATCATCATCCCACACAAGAACCCCACCCACCCCGTCTCGTGGTAGATACACCCTCGTCAAGTACAACGCTCCAAAAACACAGTAGTCATTTATTCTGGGTTCATACAGAAATAAAACCAGTGATTGGGTGATCCGGTGCTGGCAGTCGCAGCCACAATAGAAAGCTTTGGAATGATAAAAGTACGACACTCGTTTCACACGGTGCAGGAAAACAACTCGTGTGGATTTTCTCCAATCAGCGAAAGGCAGAATAATTTACCCGTGCTCGGGTGAGCTGCTGAACTCGAGTGCAGAGACACACACTCTGACTCTGATGTCTGACGAGAATCCTGAAAAAAACACAAAAAGGTTGTTTACGGCACATTCAGCTCGGCGGTTACTTACTAAACATCTTTACTCAGGGCAAACAGAGAATATATTATTCACATGACATTATACATCTGTATGTACACACTCCTACGCTCCAGCTGGGTCGGACCCAGGGCTGAGGAGTTCAGGGTGAGTTCTGGAGCTTCACCTCCCACCTCACAAGGTTTACCTAGCAGAGCATCGGGGGAAGGTTCGGGTGAGACACGTTTTAGAGGATCAGAATGAAATAACAGGGTTTTGTGGTTCCTGAAATAAAGTGTGATGTTGTTTCTGAGCTGACTCAGATCTCCACGAGTCAGCTGTTCCAGTGGTGCTTTCTGATTCCCATGTTATAACTGACCACTCTCGTGTTACATCAGGGGTCTGCAACCTGTGGCTCCTGGAACAACATCAGCTGATCCATGGAAAGTTTGCTATTTGTCCACAGATTTGCAGTAAGTGCATGAGGTTTCTGTTTCTGCAGCAGAACATTTTAAACCCAAGTGGGCGGGGCTTTTTGTGTCACCTAGGTTAATTGAGTTTTCACTAAAATGCTGAGCCTGCAGATATCCATGGAAACTTCTAACAAATGAGCAGTTTGACTTACAATCAGACAATCTTTACATTTTTAACATATTAACTCATTCACTGCCAATGACAATTAAAGTCGTCATTTGCATTTTTTTACTGTGTGGGTGTCGGACGAGCCCCTGCGCCATGAGAGCAAACATCTCAGCTCTAAAGCCGATCTTCATCCGCATATGTCACAAGTCACATGATCAGGAAGCAGAACATACATGTGTTAGGAGATCGTTTTGGGCCGCTGCTGCCGTTCACAATTCAACAACAGATTATGAAAGAATGGATCACGAAGAACATCTTCCTGATGAGTTTAAGTATCTCGGGGTCTTGTTCACGAGTGAGGGTAGGAGGGATCGGGAGATTGACAGGCGGATTGGTCCGGCGTCTGCAGTGATGCGGACGCTGAGCCGATCTGTCGTGGTGAAGAGGGAGCTGAGCCAGAAAGCCGGGCTCTCGATTTACCGGTCGATCTACGTTGGATACACGTTGGAGAGGTTACATCTCCAATCTGGTCCGGGAACGCCTTGGGGTCCTGCCGGAGGAGCTGGTGGAGGTGGCCGGGGAGAGGACGGTCTGGAGCTCCCTAGTTGGGATGCTGCCCCCACGACCCGGACCTGGATAAACGGAGGAAGACGAGGACGATCTTCCTGATGTAAGAGGTGAGTCTCCCCTTTGTTTTGGCGTCGACATTATCCTAGCGCGCAACGTACTGTGACTCTTAAAAAAACAGTAAAAACGGTGAGAAAAGCTGGCAGCGAATGAGTTAAGGAAAAATTACTCTAAAGGTTCAGGTAATTGTGCAGGTTATATATATATATATATATATATATATATATATATATATATATATATATATACATACACACATATATATATGCTGTATGTGTGTCAGAGAGTATGTGTGCGTGTGTGTTTGTGGGTTTGCGTGTGTGGGTATGTGCATGTGAATGTGCGTATGAGTATGTGTGTGTGTGTGTTTGCATGCCTGTATGTGTGTTCGCGTGTGTGTGTCTGAATCCATATTTCTAGATGTTTATTTTTACTGGATTTTTCTTCCCAGGTCTCAAGGCCGCAGACCCCCTCTGCTTTTGAAAACACCATGATGTTCTGTAAGTGCACGGGACATTTATGTTTGATACATTTTAATGATTTCATGTCGCTAACAGCAGCTAACTTCATGTCAACGAGCTCTCACATCTGAAATGATCACGTTCAACCTGGCTTTTACAGAACAACCAAGCACCTCAAACATCAGATTAGTAAAACCAGTTAAAACCAGTTAAATTCTGCAGCATGGTGCCGGTGAAGCACGTCACCGCATCGTTCAGGGGGGCATCGGCACGACGGCGTCTCAGCGCTGGTTCCTGCTTCATAAATCCATCACTGTTTGTTTTGTTTGCAGAACAAAATAAAGGATTCAAGTCAGTCAGTGGGATTGGCACAGGAAGAGTAATGAGACACAACCGCTGCCTAATCCCAACACACATGCTATTCCAGCATACACGTTATGGCAAAATACGATACAAAGCAACACTGTACAGTTAATGCCTCAATACTGATGACGACCAGGCAGGTCGGTTCTGGTGCTGCTCGTCCATAAAATGCTTTGTTGCTGTTTTGTACAGATTCTAACATTGAACAATAAGGCAGTTTATGGTTTTGTACGGAGGTCATGCCATTCCTCAGAGAAAAGTGTGTAACTCTGGAAATAACATCCTCAGTGTTGAAATGAAACGATGAAGAGCAGCCAGCTTCGCTGCTACCGAAATCCTCAGCTCAACAGATTCAGTCCGAGGCAAAGTGGACCAAAAACAACTAAAATCCAAGAGCAAAAGACCACCAACTAGGAGGAAACCACAACTGTACATTAAAGGTTAACATTTTAAATCTCCATCGAGGTTTTCTTCAACTCCCCCAAAAGTCTAAAGGTCCAAACACTGAAGAAGTGGGGGTGTCACCGGGTCGCCCCACAGCAAATCCTCAGCATACGGGACACAGCTGCTGTCGTGAACCTTTAGTTGCTATCTGCCTTCAAAGCAGTCCAAGTACTCGAGGACGAGGTCATAGCAAAAGCGGTACTGGTCCTGGAGGAGCACACAGAGGAGAGGACTCAGAGGACGATAGAAAACATGTAACTTAAGTCAGGGTTGGACTTTCTTACCAGAGACTCCACCATGTTGGGTTTGCAGTTGCGTAGAGTCTTGACAGCATAAAAGATGTCAGCCATGTTCTGGTACTGGATCATCTCCAGCAGGATGTTGCAGGCACAGAAGGTCCCACTACGACCACCACCGTTGCTGCAGGAAGAGGAGTCGGGGTGAAAAACAGGTCCGACTCTACATTTCCCTTCCATTACAACACTGCTGTCACCTTCAGCCGGCTGTTGCACTGAAGCTTTACAGAAAATGCATTTGCAGGCGTTGAGTTTTCCTTAGGCGCTTCCTAAAGGAGGTGATCTAACAGCGTGGTGATGTATGTCCTCTGTGTGGTTTGATTAACACTTGGACTCGGGCTGTGTGTTTTTGGAAGACCCAACTAATCGCCTCAACAAAGAAAAACTCATCAGAGCAGCTTGTGGATGTTCAGAACACACCGCAGGAGTTGGTGTCGCTCAATGAGTACATCCGTCTCCGTTTCCTGTGAACACAGCCCGCACATGTAGCCGGGGTTCGACCCATTATATACCGATGTGTCACAGACATCGTCACAACAACCAGAGCACAACCGCGGCCGCAGACACAACCACAGTGACAGGCCGTGTCATCCGCTGGGCTGCAGTCATAACCACAGCGACAGTCTGTCTCCATTAGGCTCAGCAGCGGTGGGTGAACGCACAAACACACACACACACACACACACACACACACACACACACACACACACACACACACACACACACACACACACACAAAGAAGAGGGCGAACCAGCGTGTCTGGTTATCCGTGTAATTGCAGAGCTGCAACAGTTGATGGAATCCTGACGTCTGCTGTGATCACCACCAGCAGAAGTCCACGCCGTCCCGAGTAGATGGAAGGGGACGTTAAAGGCGACCTGTCATGCTAAACTCACTATTTAGATCTCTGTGCTGCCACGTGAGTCTCTACTGATTCTATAAACTCCCCAAATGTGAAAACATCCATAAATCTGTTTTCTGTCAGTGTTTGCTTTTAGTGATTTTGTTCCTCCAATGAGCCGTTTGAAAGGTTCCCAGTGGTAAGTTAGCATGGAACAGCCCTGTCATTGTTGATGCTGGAGGAGCAGCAGCTCTACTCTAAGCCCCTCCAGGATGTCAAAGCTTCTTAGCTTAAGCTGGGCGGACACTGTGTGACTTTTTCACTCGTAGCACTCAGGTTCAGCTCAAACTGTACGAGTTCCTCGCAGGGCAGATCTCACGAGTCATGCGCTCACACTGCACGACCCAGTTCTCAGATGCGACCTGACTGCTCACACTGTACGTCCGGTAGGAACACGTCGGCCCTAAAAATATGCTAAAAATAGCAGTTTTTACTCAACACGTCAGACTTTTTTGTCTTGCCTGTTGTCCTTCGGGAGTGTTGCAGGAGGACAGAGGGATTTATGGGGGTTGGATGAGGAAAACAAAATAAAGAAAGTAAATCTGTTTTTTGTGATCAGTTTAGTTTGACATGAACACGACAAACATGCTTTCTTGACGATCTTTGTGAGTAAAAAAACGTGTAGAAATAAAAACAAACAGCGTGTGTTATTTGGGAAATAGCGGGGAGCGGCGTTGATGCAGGATTGCGCATGCGCCGTGAGCGGTTCTGATACTTTTTGGGTCGCAGCTGCTCGCAGCGCCGCTTCAACAGTGCGACACCCTCACGAGGGACGAGCGAAATATTAAACACGCCAGAAGTCCGTGCAACCTCACGACTGCTGATCGGTAGCTGGTCACGTGGTGTTAATCGCCTCTCGTAACTCCCAGTACACTACACGACGCTCAGCGCAAAACTCGCCCCGATGTCGTGGATTCTCGCACGACTGGAAAATTGGCTCAAAAAAGTGAAAAAGTCGCACAGTGTACGCTCGGCTTTATAGCAGCCTGAGCAGGGTGGGTGGGCGTGACCAGCTCCAGTTTGTTTTTTTCAAAGTGAAGATTCTGGGCTGGCCTGGGCCTCCATAACACCTCAGCAGTGCCACAGGCTGATTGCCTCCATGCCACGCCGCACTGAAGCAGTCATTTCTGCAAAAGGATTTCCAGCCAAGTATTGAGTGCATAACTGAACATAATTATTTGAAGGTTGACTTTTTTGTAATAAAAACACTTTTCTTTTATTGGTCGGATGAAATGTGCTAATTTTTTGAGATAGGAATTTTGGGTTTTCATGAGCTGTATGCCAAAATCATCAATATTAGAAACAATAAAAGGCTTGAACTACTTCAGTTGTGTGTAATGAATCTAATATATATGAAAGTCTAATGTTTATCAGTACATTACAGACAATAATGAACTTCATCACAATATGCTAATTTTTTGAGAAGGACCTGTAGATACACTCAAAAATATAAACGCAACACCTTTGTTTCTGCTCCGATTTTTCATGAGGTGGACTTAAAGATCTAAAATTCATTCCAGACACACAATATTACCATTTCTCTCAAACATTGTTCACAAATCAGTCTAAATGTGTGACAGTGAGCACTTCTGCTATGTTTGGGAAAGAATTTAGCAGTTTTGTTAGTAAATTTGTGTTTCTCACTGCCTACATGTTTTTGAACGAGGTAACGTTACTTCCAAAAGTTCAGCCAGTGATCTGGTGTGACGTCATCTACAGGCGCCGGACCCAAGCTGGCCAGGAGGAAACATGGCGTCCCCCAAAGAGGCTAGACCTGCACCGTATGCACTTCAGACCTGGTTTTTATGGTTATGTGGTTAGAAGCCTCAGACACTGTTCAACCACTGGACATCATTTTGTTCATTTTCAACAACGTTTTGATGGATATTTCCAGAAGCTAAAGGTAAAAACTCCTGACTGCATCTTTAAAGCATGCTTTATGACTACATTTTATTTTGCGAAGACGGTTTCAGACTGTGACATTTATCACCTAAAAGCTGGTTTGTGCTGAAACTTGAAACCAAATGTTAAAAACACCCAAAGGCTGAATCTGTCTACGCTTGCTGGACCCCCCCCCCCCCCCCCCCCCCCCGGTGATATTTGCTGTTTGGATTCAAATGTCTTCAGAACTGTCTGAAGGATCGCCATCGAATCAGAATGAAATCCATTTCTTGGTTTTTCCTTCAGCATCTCCGTATGTTGTTGATGAATTATTTATTTATTTGCTTATGAGCTGATCTTTATGACAGCTGTGTGCTCATCACTCATCAGCAAAATTAAGACCAATAATCCTTTGGGCATGTTGGAGTTAGTAAGGTTATTTATCAAACACATGATGGGGACATTTAAAGTCAAAATTAGACATTTAGAGTGAATCTGCTTTTCACTGAACCCTTCCTGTATTTCTAGGCCCGCTGTGTCCGATGCCAGTAAACACAACAGGATTTACTCTTCCAGAGGAAAAAATTGTTTCACGGAGTCCTGAAGGACAATAATGGCATCCGTGTAATCCGATAAACCTGTTTTAACACTTCATAAAAACTCGATACAGTTCTTTTGCTCGGCTCAGACAAACTATATAATATTTATAATAAAAAATCTAAATAGCAATATGAGAAACTCTACAAGGAACCATAAATTGAGAAATAACAGCACGGAGCGGCGTTTGTGCTGAAAAACTGCGCTGGTCATCAGAAATAAAAGGCAATATCTACAAAGTACTGGAGAACAATCCACTTCCTGTCTCCTGAGACTGCCGCAGCCAAGGTGGGGGTGCGGGAGACTCTGCGGCGTATACAAGCGATATTAAGGTAATCAGTCGCTGTCAGTGCTTTGGCAGTGTAGTGAGAGCCATCGCATTCTGAATTAAGGCATAATTGATTTGATCTCCATAATCTCCCTGCTGGTTGTCGTGGGTAACGCCGTGTGACAGCACTGAGTGATGTGCTCTTGGATGGAGGACGGGGGAGGGGGGTTATAGATGTGTGACGGGTCGGCAATGAGCAAGACGGGCCATTCATATTCATCAGCGGGATGTTGGCTCGCAGGGCTCAGGACGCCGCTGCACCACGCGGCGTTACACCAGGAACAGATTTTCCACCTTATAAAACACACACTGGCACCAGGAGCCTCACCGATTCTGCTTTGCATCAAACGACAAAGACGGCTCGACACACACACAATGTTATTACACACATTTTAGTGATGCACCCCTCCTGTGAAAAAGCCTCTCGTTTTAAATGTCAGTCTTCTGAAGCTGCAGGACCGTTTCAGAGCACCTCCCTGTGTGTGTGTGTGTGTGTGTGTGTGTGTGTGTGTGTGTGTGTATGTGTGTGTGTGTTTACTGATAATTCTTTTATGCATGCTCTTACAGGAATACTGACTAAAGCTGGATTTGAACATTTTAAACGATAATTGTCTTACCTGTTGTAGATAGCTCCCTGAATGGCCTCAGTTCAGAGAAATGGAGTGTCTGATAAGATAACTGCATGTAAAGCAACAACAAAGCCTTTTGCTGTCATCCTATTAATTAATATTTGATTCATGCAATGTTCTTTTGGAAATTTTTCACATTCAAAAAATTTTGATCACATTGTGATCGACATAAAAGTTCCACTGACTTTTAACCAGGAGCAGCTAAAGCTAGCGCTTCTAGAGCATGAGGCTATTTCTGGTGGATTTTCAAAGTAAGCTAGCACAAAACTAAATAACAAGCGTGAATAAAGATCTAAACTCCATCTAGGAGGATCTTTTGTGACATCCGTGTTTATGTTCCTCGCATTGCCTCACGGGAGTGTGTGGCACGAAACGTGTATTTTGCCTATAATTCGGGTGTTTTCCACCTTTGGAGGAAGATTCAGCGAAGCAGATGGATTATTCTTGCTGTGTGGTTGATGGTTCGGCCCGTGGGAGGCTTGATAAAAGTTTTATAGAAATTTTCTCTGTAAACGACCGCAAAACATGAAAAAGATTATGGGAAGCGACCCGGACACTCAGAAGAGGTCCTGGACTCCTGCAGCTACGGACAGTTTGTGAGGCTCATTTAGTTCACGGCGAGTCTTCGCGACTACTTGTTACTTAAAGAAGTTGTTTTTAAGAACATTCATCGTATTTTAAATACACCGAGTCCTGCTTTCGCGTTCTGATTCAGGCGTCTTGATCTGCGGTCACTGATGAAGACCTGCCCAGCTTTGCAGTCGCTGTGAGGATTTATCCGTTTCCTTTTGCCGTCATCCACAGGCGATGAGAATCGCGCTGTGGCTCTGCTCGTTGGAGCTACCTGCTGCTTTAGCATGACCACGGCTTTCTGTTTTCAGAAAAGATCGGCCCAACTTTCCTTCAAACAAATGAATCGTAGGCCTCCAGACGTTTGAAAGCCTTTAATTTTTGATGAGTGAAGGGTCCAGGGCTTTCGGTTAAATCGAAATAAATGTATCCCAGCAGATTTGTGAAAAAACCACCAGACCAACGTTTTCCATCATCTCAGAGCTCAACAGGCGCTTAACGAATATTAAGCTTCTCTCTACACCTCCTCTTGTCTTTAGACGTTGATTTGTTTATATATCGGGACTAGGGATGGGTACCGAATTCGGTACTTTTTAAGGTACCGACCGAATTCCATAGTACCGACCGAGCACCGATTCACGTCATTTCAAACTGTGCCTCGTTTCGGTACCCGTCCTTCGTAGCGAGAACTTGCCAAGACAGCTGCGCATGCGCAAGAGCGTTTTGTTGTCGGTTGCTGTGAGCCAGTTGTAAACAGAGCAGCATGGTAGAAAGAACGCACGCTAAAGCTTGGGTCCACTTCACTAAATGTGATGGGTAACTGGGTGATGATGAAACCAGCGACAACGATCTAAGTGAGACATCCTCATCTTAATCTGCTCCAGTAGGTTAATATAATTAGCTTGATATGTTAGCTTCGGTTTCGCTAATGGTGCGTTCGTTTTCTCCTCGGAACTCCGAGTTTCTGAATAGAAGAACATGAACGCGCTCTAAAGTTTGGCTTCACTTTACTAAATGCGACGGGTGACTGGGTGAAGATGAAACCAGTGACAACGATCTAAGTGTGAGGCATCATCGTTTTAATCTGCTCCTGCAGTTAAATAAACTGTTTAAGATAACATTAGCTTGGTATGTTAGCTTCCATTGCTACCATTGTTATCAGCTAATGGTGCGTTCGCTTTCTACTCGGAAATTCTAACTTCCCAGTAGGAAAAATCAATTGAAAAAGGACGGCAAAAGGAATGAAGATACACAGTAAATTTAGTTCACAGTAAAGATGTTTGCTTCAGTTTAATTATCAGCTTATAAAACTACAAGAACGGTGTTAAAATACAAACAGTTGAATGTTATTTATCGTGATATTTATCAAATATGGTTATAAATTGAGAAAAATATATATTTAATTATAAAAGAGAATTAAAATAATAAACACTCAAAAGTATCGAAAATTGGTACCGTTAAGTACCGGTATCGATTCCTAGGTACCGGGAATTAGTACTGAATCGATTCAAATGTCAAAGGTACCCATCCCTAAATTCGGGACTTCGCCTGAAAACTCTCATAACGTTTACGTTGCGTATTCATAGCGGTTTGTTTCTGCCACTCAGCCACTCGCGCATGCACACAACGATGTCTACAAACATCCTCCTACACCTGCTTGTCCACACAGGGTCACGGGGGCCGGTGCCTTTCTCCAGCATTCATCGGGCAAACAGGCGGGGTACACCCTGGACAGGTTGCCAGTCCATCATAGGGCAACACACAGACACACGGGACAAACAACCATGCACACACACACTCACGCCTAAGGACAACTCAGAGAGACCAATCAACGTGACTGATGTTTTTGGACTGTGGGAGGAAGCCGGAGTACCCGGAGAGAACCCATGCATGCACAGGCAGAACATGCAAACTCCACGCAAAGGCCGGGATGTGAACCCAGGACCGTCTTGTTGCAAGGCAACAGCGCTAACCACCCAAGATCTAAAGTCATATTGTAGTAAACAAAGTATGAAAGACAGCTCAAGGGTCAGAGTTCATGAGGTCCACAGCCTCGGGCTGCTCCTGAAGGAAGGAGGGTGACTAGTGCACTGTTGCTTTCTTTTCCCTGGTTCTGCACCTGCTAGCTTAAATGTCTTTGGGGTTTTGTTTCATCAGAACTGACGGTGGAGTAAAACCACAGCCTGGACTAGCTGTTAGCGTATCAGTCCTGTTGAATATAACCCATTCCTACAAACACATCTATAACCAACGGGTTGTGTTGTGATCATTAACACTGTGACTCACAGGCAGTGCACAACAGTGCGTCCTTCTCCACACTCCCTCTGCCACTTGTGCACTTGAGCCAGCAGGTTGAGGAAAGACTTCTTGGAGTCGGGAACGTCACGATACGCCGACCAGCGCAGGAACTGGAACTGACACACCACCAGCTGGCCCTCTTGGAGCTTCGCATGCACAGAGAGAATGAAACACACGTCAGAGTGCAGACACACGCGTGTCTGTATTGTATCACATATTCAGATTGTTTCAGTCTGTCTAAATTAAACAGACTGCTAGCTCCACGCTGGTGCTTCAGCTGTGCTCACTCAGCAGCCTGAATTAGATACGTGTGTGTCTGTAGGTGTGAGTAGAGCTCCTGCTGCGTGTGGAAGAGGTCCCTGTGTGATCATAACCCTGTCCTGCAGAACCTCAACTAATGCTTAAGGACCAGTGGAGACCTGTAACTCATGCAAATTGGGCTGGGAAAGAAGCCCAAAGATGCACTGAGGAGTCGCCTCAGTGGAGGCACAGGCGCGCGCGCACACACACACACACACACACACACACACACACACACACACACACGCGCGCGCGCGCGCTTACAACGCACTTCCTTTGCCTTTTACTCCCTACCCTTGTATGTCATTGTCACACGCAGGAAAACCACACAACACTGTGCAGAACGAGGGGCTGAAAGTGGAAGAGGTGTGTTATTTCTGTGTGATTTAATTCTTCCCGGGGCCGAGTTAAGGTGGCCTTTTCCTGACTGATGTACACGGAGCAGAAAAAAGGTGCCACAGGTGGAGAGGGGAATGACGAGGGCAGCTGACAGAAGGAGGGCAGCATGCCAATCAGGAGAGGAAGTTGTGACGGAGACTCCTTACATACAGATTTTCTCTGTAATTGGGTCATGCTGAGCTGTATGTGTTGAAAAGGGTGTTTTACCACTAAAAATCACGACCGGTGTCTTCATTTATGAGCGTTAACTAATTATGTGCATTTTTAAGAAAATGTGTGACAAGTTTTTTGAATGAACTGAAGTTAATTCTGCTTGAAGACTGGAGGAAACCGTCTAAATGAGATGTGGTAGGCACTGGGATACGGAAAGCTCGATGTTTTAATGCGCCAGAAGGCAGAGAGGGAGGGAAGACACCCGGCTCAGTGACGACCAACAGAAATGGAAAAGAGCAGAGTGACCTTTACAGCGTCCATGTCAGCGGGCACAAAAATCCCTTCGATTGAGATGATCTGTGCAGAAATGGTTCAGTTTCCTGAAAGGCTTCTGCATTTTTCCCCTTTGTTCCCCTCGTTAGTAGATATTAGTATTATTATCATTACTAAAAGTTGTGGTTTTGAAATGATTAATTAATTAATTAACTAATTAATTAATTAATAATCCAAACAAACCTGACTATATGTAAAAAAACATAAACTTAAAGAGAAAAGTCACCCCAAACCAACCTTTTTGCTGATACACTGTATAAATGAGCGTCTATGCGTGCTGTAGTCGCGTGCAGTCATTATTTTGGCATTTTAATGCATCTTCTTTAAAATATAAATATTGTGTTTGAGTGTAGCGCCTTCTTCTGGTTAAAATCCTCCACTATGTTTGAATTTGAATTAGCCACAGCTGTTAGCTAAAACGGCACCCTGTGACGTAGCCGGCACAGACGTCTGCTGCACCAACCCAGTGGGTATAGAAGCAGCTGAATCTTGTCCCCACCTCTAGCTGGAGCACCTCCTCTAAAATACCAGCTTCCCTTCTCTCTATCCTCTGGTGAAGGAGGTGGAAAGAATTCCTCCGGACCAGGAAGCAGCCCCGAGCCATCACACTACCACCACCGTGTCTGGTATGATGTTGTTTTAGCGCTAGCTTTACACCAGATGGAACGAGACACACACACACACCTTTTTGTCTTTTTACCTGCGAAGTCTTGAGGATGATCTAGATGTTTATTATTATTATTGTTTTTGTAAACGTGAGACTCGTCTTTGCTCTCTTCTTAGGCAGCAGAGAATTTTGTCTGACCAACCATGACCAGGTAAAGTGTGACGGCGGTTTTTAAACACGTTTTACTTATCGACAGAAATAAGGACCATTTGTGCCGTCAGAGAGGTTTTGGTTCTGCGACAGTTCTGATTTACGACGGCTTAGCTAAAGCTCTACGTCCGTTTCCAGAGGTTTTGCCCTAAAATGAATTAAACGTACGTATTTCCTAATGCTGTCCAAATGCACGTGGAGGCAGCTTGAAAGGCAACCGTAGATTCCACCATACGACTGGGTGGTTTCATTGGCTCGTTGCCAGACTATATCTGTCCACACGTAGCGCGGCTTTCCAGACTCGTGAGGCGTTGTGTTTGAGATCTTTTAGCCTGTTTCATGTAGTCACACAGGTTCTGTGGAGGTGATTTTCTAATTCTACGGCTCTGGCAGTAATCAAGCCGTAGTGTGACTGGTGCAACTGCTGCTGCATTAAAGCTAATTCAGGATTTAACAGGTAGGGCAAGTACTATTTTTGACCTAGGGCCAGGTAGTTTGTGCTCACATTTCCTTGTTTCATTTTTATCTTAATTAACAAAATCATCGTCTGAAACTGCAGTTTGTATTTACTCAGTCGTCGTCGTCTCATATTGGGCTTTTTTTGCTGATCTGAAACTTTGAAGCGCACCAAAAAAGAAAAAAGCGTTGTGCACTTTTTTCATTGGTCACTATAAAACCTGCATGTAGTCTATAGTTTGATGAATTTACTGGTCTCTGAAGAAAAAGACAGAAGTGCCACCTGGGTAGAAGCACGTCACCCAAAGCACGTCGGCTGTGAGGAGTTTTCTGTTCGATCTGACGACGTCGAACGTGAAAGCTCTAAATGCACTGCTGGTTAAAAAAGCTGCTTCTATATTTTCCGGTCCAAACTGCAGCTAATGCATCTGTAACGAGTGTTGTGGAACAACACGACCAGCTCAGCCCTGTTTGGTGTCACGGCGACTCACCCTTGTGACGTTCTTGACTCGAAACAGGCGAGTGATGACCTCCTCGTCTGCTGACATGGACAGGAACTCCACCTCCATGGGTCCGTACTGCTGTAAACCGGGCTCTGGCCAGTACTGAACACACGGCTGTTTGGGGAACATGGGCCAATGAGTATTGGGTAAAAATCAATAAATCACATGCATTTTACAGTGAATGTATTCAGTGTTTAAATCACAGAGCAGGACACCAGAACGGCGGACTACTTGTGCTAAATATAAAGAAGAAACGCAGACGTCGTAGTGGTAGAGAGCAGAGGTGTGTTAGAGGAACTGGAACAACTGCAGAACCACTGATGAGCTCCATATCTGTGTCTGGAACTAAAAGGTGCTGTAACTCAAATTTCACATCCTTCCTGGACTGGAAGACACGAAACGGAATAAAAACATCTGAAAAGGGAGCGGACGAAACGGGTAATGTTTACAGCTGTGTGCTTTCCTTTTTCCAAACAAAACAGAAAAACCAGAACATAAGACGTTTTAATCAGTACTAAATGTATTTAGTGAGGATATTTGTGATGGATCTTAACCATCAGGACCAACATCAGACTGATGTCATCTCCACTACTCCGGTCCACGAGCAGGAAGGTGCATCCTAAAAGCTCTGATGGGATCATTTTGAACAATTCCTCATGCAAAAATGTATTTTATTATTACATATATTTTATTATTTAGGCCCAAAGTAGTTTTCTCCAAATCTGAGACCATGGTTCTCGACCGGAAAAGGGTGGCTTGCCAACTCTGGGTTGGGAGAGAGGTCCTACCTCAAGTGGAAGAGTTTAAGTATCTCGGGGCCTTGTTCACGAGTGAGGGTAGGAGGGATCGGGAGATCGACAGGCGGATTGGTTCAGCGTCTGCAGTGATGCGGACGCTGAGCCGATCTGTCGTGGTGAAGAGGGAGCTGAGCCAGAAAGCCAGGCTCTCGATTTACCGGTCGATCTACGTCCCAATCCTCACCTATGGTCATGAGCTTTGGGTAATGACCGAAAGAACGAGATCGCGGATACAAGCGGCCGAAATGAGTTTCCTCCGTAGGGTGGCCGGGCTCAGCCTTAGAGATAGGGTGAGGAGCTCGGACATTCGGGAGGGACTCAGAGTAGAACCACTGCTCCTCCGGATCGAAAGGAGCCAGTTGAGGTGGTTTGGGCATCTGATCAGGATGCCTCCTGGACGCCTCCCTGGGAGGTGTTTCGGGCATGTCCTGCCGGCAGGAGGCCTCCGGGTCGACCCAGGACACGTTGGAGAGGTTACATCTCCAATCTGGTCCGGGAACGCCTTGGGATTCTGCCGGAGGAGCTGGTGGAGAAGGCTGGGGAGAGGACGGCCTGGAGTTCCCTAGTTGGGATGCTGCCCCTGCGACCCGGACCCGGATAAGCGGAGGAAGACGACGAAAGTAGTCTGGGTTCTTACCACAAGAATACAAAACGGTTAGTATTAATTCTAATAATAATATTATGATGAAAATAAAACCATCGTGTCAAATATAGTTGTACATACGTGTATTAACCCATACATTAGGCTCACGGCCATCAAACAGAAAAAACAATAAAGTTTTTCACCAACCAATCTTTTCTTGGATTGACATAAATATTCTGTTTTCATGCCTCTCTGCGCCTAACCGAGCAGCCACGCAGCTGACCCGCCTCATACAGCCGCTCCCAGTCACGTCCATCTGATACGTGCCCTGCCGGCTACGCCAGACCCCGCCGCGCGTGCCGTGCCACTCTTTCTATCTCAAGACATAAACTTTTATTACATTCTCCGTTCACTGTTTGCTGAATCCTCTGGTGCAGTCCTTCTATCCATTGCATAAACTCAAACACAACAATCCAGGGCAGAGAGATGACATCACTACCATGTGATTGGGTGGCTGCAGTGTTGGTCCTGGGACAAACACATGTTGGTGGTTCAAGACTGCAACAGGCTTGAATATGACTAATTGTGCCACTTTTAGTGTGGTCAGTGCATAACTCACCATTTCTGTTAGTGTATACCCGTGTCAGAGCGATGAGAAGCTAGCAACGCCACACGTGCAATACTTCAAATACTTCTTAACAAGCAGTTCAGAGTTTAGTAGATTTAAACGTCTCATCACACGTTCGCTCTAATTATCGTCAAGAGGATGAAAACGGTCTGAAAATCTGCTCCATCCGTCTCTTCTCACTAAGATGCAAACACACTGGAGATATTTTTTGGAGTGGTTTCGGTTCCCTCCACCCTTTGAGTTGCCGTGGCGACTGGGCACGATCCCTTTCAGAGCCATTTGAAGCTGAGCTGAAGAACCGCAGAGAGGGAGGAACAGGAACAATAATCTGTCAAGACTTAGTTTAAACATCTCACCCAACATCAGCTACACTCACGCTCTTTGTCTTCCATTTGGAGTAAAATTAAATCAGGTTTAAAATAAAGAATGACATTAAAAAATAAAATAAAATCATCTAAACTCGGAGACGACTGTTGCAAACAGAATTCATGACACTTCCAGGGTCAGCTCATCATCACACAAGCTGTGTGGATTTGGCTACTGTGGCTCCATAATTACGCAGACACACTTTAAATGTTTTAAACTGATGAATCACGTCGGATCAAAGCGCAGCTTCAACGGTAAATCCTCCCTTTTCTTATCGGTCTGATGCTAGTCGGTACTTGGAGGCTGATGCAAACATTTTATTCGTCTTCCAGAACTAAACCGAGCAACAGGTTCGACTCTTCCAGCTGCAATTAAAGTCTCTGACTGAAAGCTGCAAGGCGTCTATGTAAGAGGGTTTTAATGTTGATGAATCCCTCTTGAGAAACATCCTGTTTCATTTGGAATGGCGCGCTGGTTTGATAACCTTAGCGTGGTGAATAAAGAGAGGTTGCTGGGCCTAGAGAAGTCCATCAGAGTCACTAGGAGAGCATCATCGATCCTCGGCTTCGTTGGCACGCTGAGTTCAGGCCTTTGCCATCAGAGGGTTAGGGTTAGTAGTGCCCAAGAGGGAAACTCACGCCAATGCTTTAGCTGTTGGCTTTGTGAACAATGGTGCCGGTAGACATTAGTGAATGGTTTTGTGTGTGCGTGCGTACGTGTGTATAACTGTCGACTCTGCTGTAAACCGACTGCCTCCTGGGGACAATGAAGCTCTTTTAATTCAACCATTTGCCATCGTTTAGAATCAGACGTTTACCCGTCTCCCTTTTCTCTGTTCCAACAAAAACAAAGATGTCAGAGTCAGATGAACCCATTTCATCGCCCTTCAGCACGGTGTGTTGTCCCCAACACTGCAACATGTCCAAACTGTTGATGTGGACACCAACGTTGTCGCCAGAAGCTTCTATTTTGTCCTCCCACCTGAAAATATATTTTGAAGAATGAAACCCTTTCTTTGCTTTCATGCTAATCAGGCGTATTTCACACGCGTTCACTTCACTGAATCTGTGCTTGATTACTGTAATGACCCTTTCATCTGTTGTGCTTGGAAAACGAGAGGATAGCTCAATAGACTCAAAGAGAGAATGATGGTTTTTGGACAAGAATGCTCAGACATCGTTGTAATTATGCACTGCTTTCAATCAGATGGAAGTGGCTGAAGTTGTCTGTAGGCAGCTGCGCCCACATGGATGCAGATCAAGCTGGGCTCAGAGTAGCACAGGAATCTTTTAAAACTCTAACAGCTAAAAGAATCATTTGTGAACTCCATCCAGCTGTTTGCTGCTAAAGTTTCCCTGAACTTGGGCCTAGTCCACACGTAGCCGCGGCTTTTTAAAAACGAATATCCGCCCCTCCAAAAACTTGCATCCACACCACTTCGTTTTAAAAGAAAACTCTGTCCACACATACCCGGATAAATACGTTGTTAAGGACATGCCAGACCTGTAGGCGGCAGTACTTCCCCCGTTCTTAACCTCGTCCTTCGTCTGTGGTCTTCCGCAAGGAGCAGTAATTCCGCTTGCAAAAACAAACAAGCAGAAAGCGCTTGGACAATTGATAAAGCGAGAGCAGCTCTGAGGGCATCCATGCTGTCGGCTAGTGTAAACACAGGTCGCACACGTGATGTCAGCATTTTTCTGTCGCGGAAAGTGACGTTGCGGACCTTAAAACTCCGGTTTTGTCCCTCCACACGCAGACACCCAAAACGGAGAAAACGCAGATCTTCACTTTGGCCGGAGTTTTTAAAACGATCCGTTTTCGTGTGGATGACAGGCCAAAACGTAGAAAAATATCTACGTTTTGGCAGATCCCCGGCTACGTGTGGACAGAACTTTGTGTAGTGCTGCCACCAGTCGTTCTGGCTCCCGCTGCGACCATTTTAGGAGGTATAGATCGAGCAGAGAACAGAGAGTGAAACATGCTTGTGAGGAAAAGTGGGCCGGCAACAAGAAGAACCCTGAAATGTGGCGGGGGGGATCTCAAGGACTAATGAGAAAAAAACACTGGGGCGGGAGTTATCTGGTCATGCCTCCAGATCAATGTGGTCAGGGATCAACGCCGACATAACGGCATGAAGAAACTAATCCCGAGCAAGGCGAGACGGAGGAACGGCGAAAGGCGGCGCGCGTCAGGGAACTTAAAGTTCATTTAACCTCCGTACAGAGAGGAAAACGATGGCTGAACTGGGTCTCCGCTTCCTGATGGTGGCCGCAGGGATTCCCAAAGTGTGGTGCGCGCACCCCCGGGGGTGCACGAGCTGCCGCTGGGGTTGCGTGAGGTGAAAAGTGTAATGGCTGCAGAGCTCAGAGAAGTCTGTCATATGTCACCATTAGCGTAGCCAGAAACTCATTTGTGGGTGGGCCTAAGAAAAAGTAAGTGGGCCCAACAAATGTAATTGAAAACAAATATATTTTTGCGCGCGTGTCCTCCACATGTGCCCTAGCTTCATAATAACAATGCGCCGAGCTTCAGCACTCTGGCCTGCGCACGCCGATATGTTCCGTATTTGATCATTTTTAACGGTGTTGGAGGAATCTGAAGGTGGTGAGTCACTCTGGCAGATTGTAATTAACACCTGTCTCATGCAGCTGTTCTGACGTTGTAAACCTCACACACAGAACATTGTGGATGTAACAAAATAACAAGAAATGATTCCCATTCAGGCTATTGACTGCGCGCTGAAGATCTGAAGTTCAGGGTGCGTCTGTCAGAGGTCAGACGCGTTCCAGCGGAACCACGGCTCACGGGTGCACAAGTGAGCACATCTGGGCTGGGCAGAAGTCATTTTACAACATTGGTTTAAATAGCGCCAAATAACGAGGCGCGGTGACTGGAGCGGCTCATGGAGCTGTGCCGCGCGCACACACACACACACACACACACACACACACACACACACACACACACACACACACACACACACACACACACACACACACACACACACACAGATTCAATAAGCGAGCACGCTGCGCAAACTCCGGCGCGCCGTCAGACTGAAGGCAGAAATCAGCGCTGCCTCCTCCGTGATAAAAACCTTTAAGAGGTTTTATAACATTTTTCATTCCAGGTCAAATTAAGATATTAGCTTCTATTTTGGGATGACGTATTAAAGTCGAGTCCGCTCCAGCCAGTGACTCCGAACCTGACTTCAACTCCTGTTACTGCAGCATTTGTTATTCCAGTCCGCATGACAGCGGATCGCAGATTCAGCCACACCATAAAACAGCAATAAGTCGGCCTGAGGCAAAAGTGAACCTCATGGCTTTTCCATATTTTCCCCTATAGACATTTGATTACGCACAAGTAGGTGATCAGCTCAGGTTTACGCAGAGCAGAAGGAAGAAGAGCGCTCTGGTTAAACGTTCCTGCTTTTAGAAAACCGTTAAATTGCATTATTTATGTGCTACCTGGGCACTCTAAATATTTATTTAAAATTAAATCAAAGGAAATTGTAATGGTATCGAATGCTTATTAATTACTATTTAAAAAATGAAAGTGATGGGGGAAAAGGTCGATCATATTTTTTTACCCTGTCTGTTTAGCTTGACGTCTGACATATATATAGATATTTATATAGATATTTATATAGATATATCTATATATCTATATCTATATCTATATATATAGCCATGCCCTGATGTGGGGATGGGGGGTGCGTCGACATGGTCGGGACATAGAAGGGGGTGTGCGGCTAAATAAGTTTGGGAACCACTGATCTACAGCAATAAAAAAGTATAAAAGCCTTTGACCTCACCCAGGCAGAGTTGGACTGGTTGAGCTGGTTGAGCATGACCACTGCGGTGCAGCCGTAGTCAAACACCAGCCTCCAAAAGTCGGCCGTGGTACCGGGTAAAGGGTGCGGGGTCACGATGAAGGCAGCTTGCCGGTGGAAGCTGTCGGCGAGCGCGGCGTTGATGTAATTGTTGCTTTCTCCCTCTGTGGTGACCAGAAAGGCCAGGGCGCGGTCGGGCGGCAGCACGTCCATGCTGCGGTTCTTCTCTCGGTTCCTCGGCAACAAGGCGATGCTGCACTCCTCCACGTCCAGGTGGGGAGTCACCGAGTTGAGCGTCTGCACAAGGAAAGGTTAAAGGTGCAGTATGTAAGAAAATAAGTAGACTTTCACAGAGAGAACATCCCAAAACGTTTCAGGCCTTTTTAAAGGAAGGTTTTACTGAAACATATTAAAGGAAGGAGGGACGTAATTGTTTACAGTGAGTGTGGTGTTGCCGTGCCTCCTGCGAGCTAATGCTACAGCGCCGACAACTCTGACAACAGCAGGCAAAAGCTCCAGAGTTGTTTAAAGTTGCTGCAGTAACCAAATTTTACCACAGGATGCCATTTTTACTTTATTTCTACATAATACGCCTTTAAACAGGAGATAAAAACGTGATGCACTGCAGACCACTTTCCTCTGCTCTTTTTCTCATCATTTCTTCAGACAAAGTGGGAAATATTTGGATCGTTAGCACGGCATCAGTAATAGATCTAAGACATGCTGATCTCACTGCTACTGATTACAGTCAAAAGGCTAAAAAAGTAGCTCATTGGGCGGCGAGGAGGCTTTTAAAGTCAATGCCAGACGAGTTCACATGATCAAAGAGAGGTTTCCTTCTGAAGAGGGAACAGTTTGTAACCGGAGCGCCGCATCACCTACGGTGCCATTCCTTAATCATGAACAAGCTGTCCATCAGAGCTCCTTATGAGGCTGAATGAAGTCTGAGAAGGTGACTCATCCTTTTTCTGTATCACTTTGAGATGTGATGTCAGCGAAACAGCTGCAGCAGAGGAAGGTGGATCAGGCAGGCAAACATCTGATAACACGTTCTCCGAGGGAGGATTGCATCAGCAGTCACAGAATTAAACTGAAACTAATCTCATCCTGACACGCAGGGATGAAGCAGGTCCAGGAGACCATTTGCAGTGGTGTATAAAAAGGGAGGGTCAAGCACCTGAAACTCCTCCCGCAGCTGAGAGGAGTTACTCTGAGAGTCCACCCGTAGCATCTCCTTATAAGTGACGGCAAACTCGTTCACCAAGATGGCCGTCTCTCCACATAGGCAGGCCTCTAGAATGGCATCATGGATGAAGATATACTGCTCCTGAAAAGAAAGCAGGTCAAACCAACGATACATGCACATGTGTGTATGTCTGCACGTGTGTGTGTATGTCTGCACGTGTGTGTGTATGTCTGCACATGTGTGTGTATGTCTGCACGTGTGTGTATGTCTGCGCATGTGTGTGTATGTCTGTGCATGTGTGTG
>NC_091745.1:39408127-39420627 GCF_043380555.1 Nothobranchius furzeri | reverse complement strand
GCTAATCCAGTGTTTGTGCCACTGTCACCTCCGCGTGGCTCTGAGCCCCTCCCATGAGAGGACAGAGACCGTCGGGGACGCCATGCTTTAGCAGCTACGCCGGAAAGATGGCGGGAGCATTCACATCGCTGCTGGTGTCAATCCCTCCCAGTTTAAAACGTGGACCGCGTGTCCATCAGCACTCAGCCCTGTTGCGTTTCTAATCCCTTCTATTGATGATTTCTTTACCTTTCACTTCACGAAAAATGTATAAAAAGTCTAAACGTAAAAATGAAGAAGAAGCAGGAATGTTAGATCCCCGTGATGAACTCACCCTCTCCAGGGCAAAGGTCCGAACCGTGTAGTCGGCCAGCGTTTCTGACTTCAGCAGAGTAATTTTGACGTCGCCGTACATCTCGCTGTCATCAGGCCAGTATTTACAGCACTTCACCTGTTGCACAAAACCAACAACACTTTTCCGTAAAAACACACAAGATCCAAACTTTTGTTTCTGTAAGTGAAAAAAATTCATCTGCACTTCTCAGTGTTATCAAACCAGCCGCCATTATGAATCTAGCACGAAGCCGCCGCCCTCCAGATGCTGCAGCAGAACAAACACAAGCTGCAGATATTGTACAGAGGGGCATAGACAGAGCCAGCAGAAAGCTAAATAATGACATAATGACGGACAGCATAATGGAACAGGAAGGCATCATTTTTTATGCCATCACCAGACACAATGGAGGTCCGTTTTTTCATTTAATGGAGGTGTTATTTGGATTCTGCCACACAGACCACTTCTGGTTTATTGACTGTTTCCAGAATTGTGAGGAAGGGGAACCAAATTGGATGTAGGGCTGCAGCTATCGAATATTTTTGTAATCGAGTACTCTATCGAATATTTTTTTCGATTAATCGAGTACTCTAATAAATTACCCTTTTGTGTTTGTAAACCATTATATCAAATAGCATGTTATAAAATATGAAAGACCTCTCAAAATGAGAAAGCAATTGCCAGTTATTCTTCAAGTTTTATTCAAAATTAAGTTTGCAAAACTTCAGCACTTCAACTTTACTTCACAGTAAACAAATGCGTGTGCAAAAAATAAGTAAACAACCTGAGCCGATTTTCCCCTCGTGCGAGAATCTACCAGCCTGCAAGCCAGACAAAAACTAGGAGGATAACTGTTGAAGTAGCGCTGCGAGCGGATGCGGCCCAAACAGAACCAGAACCGCTCACGGCGCATGCGCAAACAGCTCGCCGGCTGTTTCCCTATTAACACACGTCCGTATTAATTTCTACTTTTTTTTCCTCACACAATAACAAGGATTGTCGAGAAAGCATGTTTGCTGTGGTTTTGTCAAATTATACTGATCACAAAACATTTATTTACTTTCTTTCGTTTTCCTCCACCACTCTCATAAATACCTGCGTCCTCCTGCAGCAATCCCGAGGGACACAAATATCAATAACAACACAATAAAAAGTCCGACATATTGTGTAAAAACTGCAATTTTTAGCACATTTTAAGTCCGACGTGTTGCTACCAGACGTACGGTGTGAGCTGAAACTGACTGCTACAAACGAAAAAGTCGCACAGTGTCTGCAGAATACATAGAAATAAAGGCTAAAATGCACTATCTTGTAGAGGATCCGAGTCCGCTTGCAGAAGTGACATTTACAGGTGCTGCAGCACGGAAGATGTGATGTTGTGGTAGGCTAAATCCATTTTACAGTATTTATACTGGACTACGTTTTCCACCTTACGACGTGAAAAATGGTTCCACAACTTTTACATTTTCTGTCTTTTTCGCACTCCACCCGGGTTCAAGTTGTCCACCATGGCTTAAGAGAAAGTTAAGTTACATTCGCTACTCGCAGTGCAGTGGGCATGTGCGTCACTTATTTCGGTCCGGGTGAAACATGACCCCGTGCGTTTGCAAAACCATGAATTAATTAAATATGAATTAAACGAATCCTCGAGGCAGAGAATTTGACTCGAGGATTTTTTGTACTCGAATTATTCGAGGTACTCGAGGAATCGTTTCAGCCCTAATTGGATGAAGAGCTTCTGTTAGAAAAATGGTGCCATTTTAACCATCTGCTGAGGTGATCCGTTTCTCTGGCCTGAACTGAAAAGGACAGGATGGTTCAGGTAGAAATGATAGCAAATGTGCAGTAAAACACAATGCTGCTACTCTACGGGATGCCAGCCCAAAATAAACTATGTTTATGGGTTGAACACATTTTATGATGCTTTTCTCAATTTTTATTATAGGCCACAAAAACTTCATGGTCTAGTCCAGGGCTATTTAATTCTGGGTCTCGAGGGCCGGTGTCCAGCATGTTTTGGTTTCAACTCTGCTTCAACACGCCTGATTTCAATCAGCAGGTGATTAACAGGTGTCTGCAGAGCCTGATGAGCTGCTGCACAGGTGATTCAACCCGAGTCTACTGTGTTGGATTAGAGAACCACTAAAACGTGCTGGATACCGGCCCTCGAGGCGCAGAATTGAATAGCACTGGTGTAGTCTGTACAGTATTCTAAATATTTAAAGAGTGAAACACTCGTTGAATCAATACAATCGCAGTGGATTCAAGTAGGAATGAACGCCGTCTAAGTCATACTCGGGCAGGGAGGGGCGATCTCCGATGAACCTGATTACTAGAAAATTGCCACATCAGAGTTGAGCTTCAGACGACAGAATTTAGAGTCCTGATATTTGCACTTCTTGCCTCTGATTGGCTGACGGCAACGCAACTCTACCACTGATGTTTGCTCTGCACTGCTGATATTTTATCTCCACAAAGAACACAAGTCTGAAGGAGTTCTGCTGTGTGGTGAAGTAGCTAATGCTAACGGTTAGCTTCTACTAGCCGAGACATTCTCTGCTGTTTCCCGGACGCTAAACCAACAGCAGCTTTCCCCGTGAGTTAAGATGGGGGAGTCCGTGAACATTCAGTGAAAGTGTGATGTAGATCTGAGGATTGTCTAATCCTAGAGTTTCATCGTCGATTTTCCATCAGAAGCTGATGCAGGAGATCCAGGTGTAGGAGACTATTTTCATGTTCAGTCTGCATTAAAAACCTCAGTGTGACTGATTATAATCAGAAATGATCGTTAAAAAAAGATTTTTCAGTGTTCCATAAGGTATTTGAGCTCGTTTGAGATGAGCTTAAGGTTTTTGCTGATGTACACGTTAGCTGTGAGTTGTAAGCTAACAGGTGAATACCTGTAAGTCAGCTCGAAGCTGGACAAAAGGAAGCCACTGTAGCCTAAAGCCTAGTTCATGCTTCTGCGTCAGCTCAGCGATGGAGAGACGCACACACATTGACGGAGACGTTTTTCCTTCGGACTTCTCTACAACCCTGGGGAGTGTAGCAAAGCAATTCCCCGCGAGGACAGCAGAGGGGTTTTCTGCGATATCCTGTCATGTATCTGGTCCAAGTTAGTGCATTTACTATTGCGTTTAAATAGCGTTCTCCATCTCGTTTGATGGACGTTTAGAAACGTAGGCTCGACTCGGCCCATCCTTGTGAGCCTGTTGGAGCGCCCACACAACGACGGATAACGGCGTTGTGAATCTCCGCACCGACACAGAAGCATAAACTGGGCTTAAAGAGCAAGTAACGTCTAAATTAACTTTTTTTTGCTGATGAACTGTATAAATGAGTGTCTAATAGTATTTTAAATGTGTGCATTCTTTATTTTAGCATTTTGGTGCATTTTCTTTAAAAATAAAAAATTCTGTCTAAAAACCACAGTAATGCGCCACCTTCAGCTGAAAACATAGAATTTGAGTCATTTTGAATAAATTTTAGCCAATGGCTAAAGAGTAAAGTACTACGTAAACCAGTAGAGTACTACGTAGCAGCTCCGTGCCAAAGTTATAAAAGCAACGAGCGTCTCGGCCACGCCCTGTGGCGAGTGGGAGTTGGATTTGCAAGTGAGTGTAGGAGGTCAGTGGTAGTTCAGCATTAGCATATAGCATTAGCATATCCTAGTCTTAGCATATCTTTTAGTGTTATAAATACTTATTTAGTGTTAGATTTGGCTGTTTGATATTGTAGTTTAGTTAGTGTTTGGCTGTTAGTGTAATTGGGAAAGTATTTCGGGTTTAGTGCTCCATATCATGTTAGTATTGGTGAGTAGGTGTAGTGTAGTATGCTTGCGGTGACTCTGTGGGCATTTTACCCGCGATTCTGCACGTCTCCGTTTGAAGAGGGAGGCTGCCCACCGTGGCTCTTCCGCGATTTAGATGCAGCCCACCGACTCTGCTCCCCCACCACGGCGGGCTCCAGTCTGAGGTGAGTAAGCTAAATAAACGTTTTAACATCTTCTAAAGACAATTCCCTACCTAAATGCAAAGTCTGAGAGACGTGGTTCACTTCCTTTAGCTAGTCAGTCGGCAATTCTGCAACAGTGACTAACTGACGCAGCACTTGACAGACAGCATTACAGCATGAAATCCAGCTTGTGAACAGGTTCTGTGAGGAATTCTGTTCAGGAGGTCGCATTTCAGGCTCTCCACATCATGTGTGACTGACTTTTACGTTATAATGATCACACACTAGGAATGTTATAAAGCACCTATATAGGAGATTCTTTTGTATATTATCTGACTTTATAAACTCCCAACAACAATGTGCTTATATTTTTTTTTCAGGCTAAATCTACCCAAGACACTGGCTGTCAGACTGATTTAGCTGCAAGAATGCACTTGTCCAGGCTGACGTGAAACCTTCCCTGTAGCAAAGGTGAATTATTTTTAATAATCTTCTATGTAAACATTTTATTATTACCTTCTAGTTTTAATTTGTTTTACAGATTATTGTTACACGTGATTTTATGCTCTTTTAAACATTTATAAATGTGCTGCTTCTTTGTTTTTACATAGCCAGCCAGAATGGAGTTCACAGCCGCAGTGTGTCTGGTGACCCACGGGGACCATGATGAAAATTCATCTTCCAGAAGGTCCCAGAGCAGCGGCCACACCCCCTGAAAAGACCAAGGTGTGAGGTGTCTGCTGTTGATTCCAGCTTCCACCTCAGTGACAGTGCAAGCTCAGTGAACTGTTCAAGGTAAAAAAAAAATTAAAACATTTCAGAATTTTTAAGATATTAACAATTAAATAAGTATGTGATTACATCATGACGGAGGCTACTGATTCTGCCCCCGTGACACTTGGTGGTGACGTGTGAGCTGATTCACCTGGAAAACAACTTTTACATTAAATATTTTGTTTTTGCTACCAAAAGTAAATTAACTAAAAACCTGCATTATTGCAGGACACTCAGCAAAATATGGACTCTACACCATGAGGCAGGCACACATTAATAACTCTATAACAGCACATAAGGTGAGCAACACCACATATAGTACACTGTCCTGAATTTGTTTTCTTTCTGCATCTCATTAGCCTGGCTGATCACCTGATAACTCCTGTCATCTGGTTATGACAGCATGAGGATGTCCTCACACACCTTTAACCTATCAGTTCATCTGGCAGAATAGAGAGAGAAGAGACAACACCACATCTCCTGTTCCTGGAAAGCCTTCAGCCATCCTTCGATGACTGAGAACCTCCATCAGCTCTGTCTCCTCTCTGCCTACAATTATTATAATAAATATTGTGTTTGACAAGTTTTTTTGTGCTGCCAAATATCTCATATAGATTCCAGTTTTGATATTTTAATGGATATTTATAAATTACATTAATTGAATTATCACAATGCATGTTTAACTTGCTCTATTGTGATGAATTAAACTAGCACCTCACTGTTAAAAGCTCGTTTTAATTTCAAGCATGTTTAAGTATTTATGGACATGAACAAAAACAGGAAATATATAAATTGAGATTTATTTAATTAATATAACAAATAAGGAGGAAAGAGTCATTGAAAGGCACATTCTTCTGGAAGCTCCTGATCCTGATGGCACCAGCAGGAGACCAGCTGCAGACACCAGAGACCAGCTGCAGACACCAGAGGACCTAAAACCAAGAGAGCAGCTGTTATCAGTAAATAAATAAATCAGGGCAGTTTTAGTGAGCTGAACACATTACAGAATAATTTTCTCATGGGGTATTTTCATAACTTTATGCAGCAGACTGTAACTTGAGCCCAGAGCTACCGGAGAGCTGCTATCCAGCACGTTTCAGTGGATTTTCCTGCTTTAACAGGTTAGATTAGCTGTTAAGCAGCTCAGCTATTTGTTGCTGATTAAAACCAGGTGTGCTGAAGCAGATAAACCTCTAAAACATGCTGAATACTAGCTCTCCAGGGCCGTGGAGACAAACCCTGCAGCTAATCCAATCTTATGGCTAACGGCTACTTACGTTCAGAGGTGGTTCTGTTGGGTCGGTTCTGGGAGTTACAGGCAACTCACAAGCTCACAACAATAAGGCTCAGGTCCGCTTGTCTCCTCCAAATAGACTTGGTCCCTTTCTTCTCGAGTGTCTGGGTAAGGAGGGGGAGAAACATCCTCCACTTCTAATAACTGCATAGAGTGAAGGGAGCTAGCATCGTCTAGTTAGCCGTCGTCTTCGTCACTGCCGCGGCTCCGCCCTCTCGGTCCTCCAGGCAACGCCTACTAATGTTGCATTTTTTAAAATTGATACGTGGGTAGAGAAGGACTCCGAGGCTCAATTGACCCGCTCTTTAAATATTTGTAAAACAACAACTGTTGGAGCTAAAAGGCGTGCCTGTGAACCAAGGTCACACGTGCTCTGCAGAACGCCAGCATCCCGTTTTTTCAGTCAAGGTTTGAGATCAGTTCCAGTAAGAATATTTATCTGAAGCCGACAGCAAGCAGATGGTTTGGTCCAGAATCTGCTGGAAACATGTTTCAACTTGTGTGTGTGTGTAAGGTCCATTTACTGGTTATGCAAGGCTGACGTCAGTAAAGTATTGAAATAGTCTCTGATTTGACGTGAGTTAGGCTTTTCGAGGAGGTTCGGCTGAAGGCTCTGGCATTCGGCGACCCGCTGTCCTACAGAACTTGTTTGTAGAACTGAAATAAAGCTCCATGCTGTGACGGACAATTGTGTAATCTTTCGTGTCTTATTGAATTCATAAAAGGAACCCACACAACGAAAATATGGGCAGATGTTCTGAAACCCAATAATTACTCATCCGCCAGCTTAACACTTACGCTAATGGCTAGGCTAATTACAAGCTAGCTGTACAGTTACTGATGGGTGATAAATTCCTACAAGGTTATTATGTGTTACAGTTTTTTTCATGGGTGTACGGCCCTTTGATCGTTGAAAAGCTTTTTATGAATAAAGTTGGTGACCGTAACAATGAAGGCCCCATCCCAATACTCACACTGCGCCCTATGGTCTTCTGTGAAGTGCACTTGGAGGAAATGCTTCGAGTGTGTAGTGCACGAGTGTGCAGATAATTGTCGAATTGGGTCAAGGAGCATTGCATCATCAACCGCAACGCATTCCTGGATGCCAGTTGCTGTTTGTGCTACCTTAAAAATATATATCTTTATTATCAACTCCAACAAACAACTGAGCAATTTTTCTTTAAACATCTTTTGAGTATTCATTCTGTGTTTCTTCTGATTGCATTAATTGGTTCTTTTTTAACACAAGAAAGGTTGTTTTTGAGTGAGAAGGAAACAAGTCGAAGACACACAAGAGCAGCAAAACAAGAAGCAGAAAGTACAATAAAGAAATCAGCCGTAACGGACCACTGCACCGGAGAAAACCACAGAATGGACTGAAACAGGACAAGGATCATAAACACAGAACATCAGACATACAAAAGATGGATCAAAGAAGGGATAGAAATAAGGAGACGCGGACAAACAACAATGAACGGAGACGATGGGGTCTTCACATTGGATCACGCATGGCACTGTGTCATCGATGAGGAGAGCGCGGGCAGCAGAGGGCGACACTGTCCTCTGCTGCCCGCAGACAAACGGAAAAGGAAGTGATGCCGCTGTTAGCGGCTAGTTCTGCAGAAGACTGTAGGAGTGGTCGAAACTGTCAGCAAAAAGGTAAAACACGATGTTCCTGTGTTAAAGAAACTATTGATGCAAGCTGAACATTTATTCGACTAAACTTACATTCATTGCTGTCCACATGAAATCTCTGTCTAAACATTCAGAGCATGAATAAATTTCATTAATCGTCCTAAAATGAACTACTTTCACATGAAAATACTCATTTTCAGAAAAGGCACTTGAGTCTGTGCTCCGCCTTCTTCTCAAAATTCCCACGCAGCAATGCATTGTGGGTTAGGGTTACCCTTCGCCCACGTTCGCATTGACGTGGACTTGAGCGAAGTGCAGATCAAGAGTGCAAAAGGGGCGTGGTCAACTTGCACGCTTAAAAATCGGGACACCTTATGCACTCACACTCCTGGATGGGAAGGCACAATTGAAAGGCACAAGGGTGGAAGTGTGAGTATTGGAATTGGGCTGAAGATATCCTGATGTCATGTGACATCCACACCATCCACAGCAAAGCTTTGAGAAAATGTCCACCATATTTTAAAAGATGCAAACAAACCTAAGAGTTCATCTGAGAAATGGCCCCAAAAGCTGGCATTTATTGGACTATTTTATTTATTGCACATAAATATAGACTTATGTTAGTTATAATGGAATTAATACCCAAGTTATAAACTATTTCACCTCATTAAAATGAATTATTTTAGGTAAAATTACTTAAAGATTTTTCTGTTATTGCATGGATTGTTAATTTGCTGACCAGTGTGTTTGCACCTCCAACACTCTGGCATTGATGCGGTTTCTATGGAGACAGAGCTCCTCCAAATGTATCAAGCAGTCTTTTAAACCAATTGTTTTATTACTTTAAACAGTCAAGTAGATCAACACCAAACAGCCTTCAGGCTGCAGATGCTTGAACAGGAAAAGTTTTCCAAAAACACATCCTTAAAAGAAAAAAGGGCTTTTTCAATAAACAGCAGACTGTTTCATTTTGATGGCTTCAGAAGGCTTTTGAATGGTGGGTTGGTGACAGAAGGGGGGGATAAGAGTGTAGATGACGTACCCTGCCAACCTCCACCAGCTTAGTGATCATGACGATGCTGAAACAGTTTTCCTGCCACACCATCCTCCAGAAATCATACAGAGTCTCCTGCTTGGGCCCTGGAGGGAAGAAGAACAAAATAACAGAAAAAGGGAGAAGATGTGCTGCATCAAAGCCCGACTTCTCAAGAAGGGACTCTGCTGTTGTGAAATCTTGTATATTAGTGACCAGAGTGTCATTCCTCAGATGACAGGGTTCTGATCTCTCAGGATTGTGCCTTGGACAAAGTTATTGGGAATTCCAGGCAGACAGAAGGGGGGGGGGGGGGGGGGTATAGCTTAGAAAGCAACAGCAGAAGCCGATGATGAAAGTCTTGAGCAGGGACCAGCAGTCACTCACTGTCATCTGAGAGGGGAGACATTTAGGAAGCAAGTCACAGCTTGAAAACTGGGGGAAGAATATTGAGGGAGACAAAAGGCACCGCTGACACCCTTCCTCCCTCTCTTGCAAGTTTCATCTGCTTCTCTGAATGGAACAGGAGGGGAGAGGGGTGTCGGTGCAAGATAAGCAGATGTGAGCGGTGGGAACTACAGAAACCAGTCCTCCAGAGACAGAGGAACTTTCTGTAACCATCCAATCTTTATTATTTAGTTTGTGACGTCTGGATTGGGGTTATGTGCGCGCTGTGAGAGCGTCTGAGCTCGTTGGTCTGATCATCTTCAAAATGTTAAACTGTGACCAAAAAAAAAAAAAGTGTTCAGCGTTATTAAATCCATACACTGAAGTCTCGTGGGGATACTCACCCTGAGTGGCGATGAAATGGTTGGATCGATGGTAGCCCTGGAAGAGAAGAGAGGAATGACATGCGGAGTAAGTCATCTGAGCCTGGGGCACATGAGTAAGGGAGGGCGTCTCATCCTGTGTCCCCCTTTTCCTCCCTCGCTCGCTCTCCTTCTGACCCCCCGTCTGCCACTGTGAAACATATCTACGGACCAATCCAGATGCAAGCACGCAAAGGGTTCGAAACGTTGAGCCAAACGTCTCTGGATCATGAGCAAACAACGTCTGAGTCCTCCAGGCAGTTTAGTGGCGACATGACGTGACGACACAAACGCTTTTATTTCAAGTGTCTAATCTAATGATCTTTTAAAAAATAGCACAAATCAACCCACTTAGCCTGAAGGTGGAGTTTGTGCTGTACACCCTTCCACGCATAAGTCAAACAAGTGCAACGCTAACTTACGTAAATGCATGACGGCAACACAAACTGCCTTCAAGAGCAAAATTAATTATGAGCAGCAAAGTAGTCGGAAAACCTTTATATCAAAAGACGCGACGACCTTTGATATAGATGAGAGGTGTTTTCACACACAGCTTCATGAGGTGGATATGAACGAACAATGACAGGTCGCCTCTACGACCTTGAGGCAAACAAACATGACAAAGACCACACCGGGGACTTTCAATTAGAAACACTTTTAGGGCAAGCCAACTGTTAAAAGGAGACAAACAGCTGAGCTAACCTCTGCCTTTCTTTGAGAACGTCACCTAGAGGAGCGCGCCGATGCTGCGGTTGGTTGGATGCTGCAGGTGTCTGACTACCATGACTCCGATGAGTCGGTAGGAAGCCCAGATCTGCTTTGACGCTGCGCTATTTGCTGTAGATAACAGCGCTGAGCTGGTCCTAGCGTGCCGAGTCGCAGGGCGGACGTGTTTAGATGAACGGGGACATGTTTGAAATGGAGATGGATGAACCGTAGCTGTGAGAACCGCTATCCACAATTCCTCAGGCCCCGGCCAAAACAACTCCATCATCGTGAGTACCACCACTCCTCTTCTCCTTCAGACAGTTGCTATGGCAACTAAACTTCCTGATTCTTGGCCGCTTACAAAAAGCTAACAGAGACAGCAGGGCCCTCTATTCAGAGAAGACACCGCTCTTTGTGTTCAGTTAAAATCTTTGCCCAGAAACATTTTGTTTTTGGGGTTAAAAGGTGCACCTGGAGCGCTTTGACCTTGGGCCGTTTGTGGATAGTGGACAAGGGGAAAAGAGAGGAGGGGAATGACAAAAATAAAGCAATGACAGGCAGAAGAATGAGCAGCGATGTACTTACTTCCCTGTTAATCCGAATCTACAGGGTCCAAGGTCGAGGAAGTGGGATGGGGAGTAGAAAAAGAAGACATATAGGCTAGTTAATGAAAATAGATTTAGGAGTTACAGACAGGTGGAAGGCCTGTGTGAGAATACAGGTGTGTTTATGTTAGTGTGCTCATTTATGGCCTTTATAATGCATCCTATAGGTTGACTTTCGTGGGAGTTGTAGCTAATTTAGTTCTGAGTTATTTGTTTTAGTGTACCTCAGAAACAGCATATATATATATATATATATATATATATATATATATATATATATATATATATATAGGGATGGGTACCTTTGACATTTGAATCGATCCGGTACTAATTCCTGGTACCTAGGAATCGATACCGGTACTTAACGGAACCAATTTTCGATACTTTTGAGTGTTTATTATTTTAATTCTCTTTTATAATTAAATATATATTTTTCTCAATATGTAACAATTTTTGATAAATATCACGATAAATAACATACAACTGTTTGTATTTTAACATCGTCCTTGTAGTTTTATAAGCTGATAATTAAACTGAAGCAAACATCTTTACTGTGAACTAAATTTACTGTGTATCTTCATTCCTTTGGCCGTCTTCTTTCATTTGATTTTTCCTACTGGGAAGTTAGAATTTCCGAGGAGAAAGCGAACGCACCATTAGCTGATAACAACGGTGGCAATGGAAGCTAACATATCAAGCTAACGTTATCTTTAACAGTTTATTTAGCTGCTGGAGCAGATTAAAATGATGATGCCTCACACTTAGATCGTTGTCACTGGTTTCGTCTTCACCCGTTACATTTAGTAAAGTGAAGCCAAACTTTAGAGCACGTTCATGTTCTTCTAGTCGGGAATTCGGAGTTCCGAGGAGAAAGCGAACGCACCATTAGCTGATAACAACGGTGGCAATGGAAGCTAACATATCAAGCTAACGTTATCTTTAACAGTTTATTTAGCTGCTGGAGCAGATTAAAATGATGATGCCTCACACTTAGATCGTTGTCACTGGTTTCGTCTTCACCCGTTACATTTAGTAAAGTGAAGCCAAACTTTAGAGCACGTTCATGTTCTTCTAGTCGGGAATTCGGAGTTCCGAGGAAAAAGCGAACGCACCATTAGCTGATAACAACGGTGGCAATGGAATCTAACATATCAAGCTAACGTTATCTTTAACAGTTTATTTAGCTGCTGGAGCAGATTAAAATGATGATGCCTCACACTTAGATCGTTGTCACTGGTTTCGTCTTCACCCGTTACATTTAGTAAAGTGAAGCCAAACTTTAGAGCACGTTCATGTTCTTCTAGTCGGGAATTCAGAGTTCCGAGGAGAAAGCGAACGCACCATTAGCAAAACGGAAGCTAACATATCAAGGTAA
>NC_091745.1:39390627-39403127 GCF_043380555.1 Nothobranchius furzeri | reverse complement strand
GCTGCCCCACTTTTTAAAACGTCCCGAGTAGAGGTCAGCAGCACACCATCCCCACTATAAACAGTGTTGGTAGCGCACTGCTTTCCCCTCCTGAGACGCCGGATGGTAGACCAGAATCTCCTCGAAACCGTAGTGGAAGTCTTGCTCCATGGTCTCACCGAACGCCTCCACGATCAAAAACACAAAACCTCTAATATTATTTAGTGTGACCTGTTTTGTGACACCTTTAAGCTCTTAGAGAATCACTTTGCTGGAACTAAAACACTTTTTTGTGTCAGTCTGAATTTATTTATTTATTTTTACTAAATTAAAGTTTTATGCATGGTTGATATGAATGAGATGTCAAAGTCCAAAAGATGTTGAAGAAATCCTTAAAATTTCCATAAAAATATATTTAATAAAACTCTTTATTTGTTTTTTCTCTTCTTCTTTTTTTTTTGCTCCTGTTGTGAAAGTAACTCCTGTTGTGACATCACAATTTCCCCCAAAAGGGACGATAATGGGATTTTCTATTCTGTTATAAAATGTCTAAAAACACTGATCTATTAGTTAATAAAGTCTGGATGCTCAGAATCAAAGAAAGCTGATGAAGCTCCTAATGTGTGTTGTTATTTGTTGGTGTGAAATGGAAACAGTCAGAAACACACCGATGCGGCCAAACTGTAAAGTTCACACGCAATAATCACCAGACAAGTGGAAGAAATAACTTTTCTCTTTGCCCTCTGGTGAAATAATCCCAGTTTGTGTGAACTCCGCCCTTCTGTAGCTGAGAAGTTGGGAGTGTTGGATCAGGGCAGAGAGGAGTTTTCCCTCTGACGCCGCCTCGGTGTCCTAAACACTAGCGGAGATCCGTACAGGAACCACACTCCCATCTCTAAAAGCTCCTCGACCTGTTTGCTCTCTGCAGAGGAATAAAAATGAGCAAATACACTCGATGGTGTCGAGAACCCACTCAAGTCCAACCAACAGGCCTTTTCAAAGGAAAACATTTAGAATGAACGAACGTGTTCTTCCCCAACAGACCCTTTCTAACCCTTCCGATAAGAGGCGGGATCTTCCAGCATCTTATCAACAGCAAACAGAAGAGGCGGAGCAACATCTGCATCCACATCTCACAGTGTCACATTTACTTTACAGTATCGCTCGTGAGAAGCGTGCAGAATAAATCCTGAGGGAAAGAAATCAGATTTTGAGGCTTTGTTTGACATAACTCAGACAAATAATACCAACAGAGGGCTGTGGTGGCTATTCCACAGCAGGTTTCTATTTCCAGCTGCTTATTTTCTCTTTCTAAACCCCAAACAAATGCTGGTTTATTGTTAGTAACTACGTGTGCTTTTATCTGGGCCTGCAAACTCGTTTATGGATGAGAACATGCATGAATGAGGTGCACATGCATGTGTTTTACGTGAGTGATGTCCCAGTGTGACAGGATCATCTCCTCCCGCCTCCATCTGAGATTAAATATCATCAGAGATTTTTAATTTGGGTGGATTGAGCCGCCGTAGCATCTCATCTCCTCTACGCGCATTTATTCCTGTCGGTTTTAATAATAATGATGGCGGAGGTCAGGGATCCGGTGCAGCGCCTAGCCACGGTGGCATCTGGCCAAACGGGAAAGGTGTGATTGGATGAGAGCTTCCAGGTGAAAGTGGGGCAGCAGACTGGTGGGCTCGGAGAGGAATGAGGGAGATGGAGTGGATGTGAGAGCTTTCCCAGGAAAACGGGATTAGACTTACGTCGATGTAGTTAGCATTAATGTAGTCTGAGTTGGGATCTCCCAGCAGAGGGTGGAGCTTCACTCTGTGGCGGTCATCTGAGGCAGACATGAACAAAGCAACCAAGGAATGACCAAAACGATGACAAAAACCAACCAGGTGTGGGTTTAAATGTTCTCCTGGCTCCTTACATCCCAGCAAGGTGTCACACCTCCCTTTGGTTTTGTCCTTCTTCTTGGTGCAGTCCCAGCCATCAAAGAAGCTCTGCAGGGACAGAAACACACACCGGATGTCAGGGTCACAGTCTCTTACACAAAACCACAGCTGCTGCACCTTTTGTGGGTACAACTTATAGGAGCCATCAGCAGGACTTATATGAATAAATTATGAGCAGGTTTTTATGCTTTATGCATATTAAGGATGTAAAGAAACCATCTTACAGAGAAATAAAGTCCTGAATCAGAGATTCCAGGTTTTTGCTGCAGATCTCTTCTTCTGCTGCTGAATCCCACGCTGTGTCAGAGAGAACTCATAATTCCATGTCTAACTTGGAAAATTGCTGAAATTTTCACCTAAACCTTGATCGACTTCGTGGAAACCTGTGGTTTGGTGCGAGAACCCGTTAGATTTGTGGACTCCAAAATGGAATTTGCTGTTAAAACTTGTGAATCAAGATTCTCTGCAGATGCGGTGCAAAAAGGAAGGTTTGGTGCTTTTTGAATTACCTCCATGTGGTCCAAGAGGACCAGGAATGGCAGAATGTCTTACAATTTAAGGATGGTTCTTGGACATCATTCAAGTTTTGTTGCACTTAAAGCAGAAATCCAGAAGTTTTTCCTCATCTAGAGGCAGAAACTATATATAGTACCTTAACTCGTTCACTGCCAATGATGACCAAAGTCGTCATTTGCATGTTTTTACTGTGTGGGCATCGGAACGAGCCCCCGCACCGTGAGAACAAACACCTCAGCTCTGAAGCCGATCTTCATCCGCGTACGTCACATGATCATGAAGCAGACCATCCATGTGTTAGGAGATCGTTTTGGGCCGTTCCTGTGAAAAAAGTGAGGCACGAACCGGAAAAGCTTCTGCCGACCACAATTCAACTACAGATTATGAACGAACGGATAACGCTCGAAACGCGCGGATTCTTCCTGATGTAAGAGGTGAGTCTCTGCTTTGTTTTGGTTGTTTTGGTGTCGACATCATGCTAGCGCGCAACGTTCTGTGACTCTTAAAAAAACTGTAAAAACGGTGAGAAACGCTGGCAGCGAAGGCCGTTACCGATCATTCAGATGCGTGCACCACTGGAGCTAAAACACATGGATTTAAGGTGATTATTCTCACACTATGGTTTGTGTTTGTGTTAATAAACATATAATTTCTTTTTAAAGTCTCACTTGGCTACATGAAAGCCCAGCAACTCCGCATCGGTCCGGGTAATTGTGCAGACACGTGCACGCTCCGTTGCCAACATCTGTATGCAAGCTGATGTCTAGCACTATTGGCTAATGCCAAGATGCACTCATTAAAATTGCACAGAGCTCTACGGGACGGGAGGCGGGTTTAGCAAAAAAGAGATGTCTTACCAACATAATATCACAGAACACGGTGAGACGATCACCTTCACAGATGTAAACCTAACCCTAAATCACAGAAACAACACAGCCAAAGCAGCTCGTCGAGTCAACCCGTTTAGTTTTATCTCGCTCCGCCCGCCTGTGTCTACCTGCTCTTCGCTTCATAAAAACAGCACATTCATACCGACTTCAAAGGTAGATGTTTCCCTTTTAAAAATGCAGCTTTATTACGGTCGTAGGTTTTATTTGGGACTAGCTCGTTTTGAGCATAATGAAAAAGTGAGGCAGCTCTCACGTGATCGTTTTAGATCATTGCAGTGCTCGCATTTAGTAAACAGGAATCCAACATGGCGGTGTACTTGGAGTCTGAAAAAGCAACGATTATAATTTTAACACCTTAAAAATGTCTGAATTTGTGAACAAACATGATTTTCATGGAAACGTGGAGCTGCAACACTGTCGTCGCTGCTGCTCTGAATCCATGTTGCCCACACAAACGCAGATGGTGAGAGACTTCGGTGCTGCAGCTCATGTCCTCGATGAGAAGAGGAACAACGCTGCGTGACAAAGCAGTAGTAGTGCTACACAGAAACATTTAAAAGGCGCTTTACACTTAGTTTTTTTTTTTTTATAAAAGCACATACTTCATTTTACAGCCTTTCTCAGCAGGCCCTTCGGTTATAAGCCTGTACATTTATAATTCATTATTTATTTATTTGTAATTTATTATTATTTAATGTACACGAGTGGGGTCAAGTGAAACATTTTAATCTTAGTTTTCATTTATATTGTGTATTGTTATGTCAGTGCTAAATAATTATTTCCATATTTTTGTAACAGATTTATTGCGATGCCTTGATTTTAGTGAGGTTAGTACACATCGTAGCCATAAATAATACAACATGCCACCCAGCTCCTGGTGCAATCTACTGTCATCTCCCGCCTCGACTACTGCAATGCCCTTCTAACTGGTCTTCCAGGCTGTACTGTGAGACCTCTTCAAATGGTCCAGAACGCAGCGGCGCATCTGGTCTTCAATCAGCCAAAAAGAGCACACGTCACTAGGGATGCAACGATACCACTTTTTTCCAAACCGATACGATACAGATACTTGGATCTGAGGACTCGCCGATACCGATTACCAATACCGATACTTCTGCCACACAAAAAAATGCAATAATTTGGAATACAGATTTTATTTTCTTCTCTGTTTTCAACAGGAAAAGACTGGGAGGTAGATAAAAAGTAAAATATATGAATGGAAATTATCACAAAACTAAAATATTAGGGGAACAGAAATGACAAGTTACAGTGAAGCCATTTTCAAGCAACTGCATTGTTATCGGTTCCTGGTATTGGTTAACTTTTACCGATACCGATACTGGTATTGGTATGGGTATCGGTGCCGATATCGATACCAGTAAATGTTTTTAACCTGTTATGGGAATCTGGGGTCATTTTGTAAAGCACTTTGAATCACACTTTGTTTGAAAAGCGCTTTAGAAATAAAATTTGATTGATTGATTGAAAAATGAATGCAGTAAAATAAAATATATTTTAATAAAAAATTCATTAATTATTTTACAAGCAGAGAGCCGCATTAGATGGACGAAAGAGCCGCATGCGTTCTATTGTGTGGTGAAGCAATACACTGCTTCCCTTGTGCAAGGAAAGTGCACGTTGATTGGTCAAATTCATCACGCAAAGCTGATGTTGGCTCCTCCTCTGCCATGATTTATTTCCTTCACTCAGGATGTCCCTAAGCAGAAAAAATTCAAAGGATAAAATAATGCAGTATGGCTTGGACAAGTAACTTTAATTTGGTTACTAGTATGGAAATAGTAACGCGTTAGATTAGTCGTTACCAAGAAATGATGTTGTAACGCGTTACTTAAGATCCTCCAAAGCCGTCAACGTTCTTACCTCATCGGCTTTTCAAACTAAATTCCAGGAATCTTCTCTATGTCCCAAACCAAATGCAATGTGTACATTTTACATTCATATTAACCATTATGGACCTTAAGTAACACTTTAGTTATTAATCAAGATCAATAACCATTATTGTTTTTCTGGTTTGGGTTCACTGACAGGTTGAGTTCTCTGTGTTTCTGGATGCGTCTGCATTTCAAATATTACCATCTGATTTTATCCAAATGACTGAGGTCTCTATTCAGGTAGAAAACTGAGTCAACATCGCAATCTTTTCTATTTCTCTGAAGGCTAGCATGGCCACAAAAAAAAAACCTGAACTAAAGATTATCTGCTGATCTGGAAGCATGACAAAGCAAAAACTTCACCTCATGAGGGTCCACAAGTGAATCAAAGGAGCAAGAAAACTGCTGAAGAAAACAAACAACTCTTCTGATTCTGTTTGCTGTTTTTCTTTTTATGTTTATGAAGGAAGTTTGTGGTAAAATAAAATAAAATTCTGCCCAAGTTTGAAGAAGGAGCTGAAGATTACAAAGCGGTTTCCTCCGCAGGCAGCCACGAAGCAGCCAAATCCTGCCTGGGATTACATCCTCCTCCTCACTTTTCCTCCCGTTTCATGCCGTCCCTCTATAGGTCTCTCTTTCTGAATCCCTAACCCTCCCTCCTCCCTCCATCGCTTCCTTCCCTGCCCACCTCTCCCCTCGTATTTTTCTTCCCATTCTGACACAAGATGGCTGAACGCTGGTTTTTGTCTCTCCCACCCTGCAGTTCTCAGGAGAGAGCCAAGAGGCAGTGAAGGGAAAAATAAAACAAAATAAAAAGCAATAAGAGACTGGCAGGGTATTGAAAGGAGAAGTAACACCAGGACAGTGCTGGATAGGAAGATTACACAAAATGAGTCTTAGTCTTAGTGAGGCTGAGGATTGCTGCCATCCCAAAACAACTGCATGGGCGTAACTCAGTAGGGCCCATGCGAACACTGTTTCCCTTTCATGTGCTGTGAGTTAACGTACACTTTAGTTTTGGAAGAAATAGAGATTACTGATGAGGAATTACTCGCCAAACCAGAAATTCTAGCTAGCATCAAAGCTAATCGCATCTTAAAAAAAACCTATGTGTCTGATATAAAATATGTGGAAGCGTACTTCTATCAGCATGAGGAAAAAAGCGCAACGTCTTGTGATAAAGAGAATATTTCTTGATATAATGCGATGTGACTTGTTGTTTTAACTAAAAACTTCCCATAATGACATTAAATAAAAGTAATTTTGATGAGAAGGTTTCCCGTAATAACGTGTTTAATATCGCGTCATGACTAGGAAGATCGTAACAGTGAAACGGCAATACAGGTTGTGGTGTTGTTCCAGTTGTTGGTGTTGATCTAAGAATTACAGAATCTGCAGTCATATACAGAATGGGGGGGGGGGGGGGGGGGGGCTCGCTAGTGCTCTGTCCGCCAGCTCTTCCGCTATGGCGTCAGATGGGTGCCAAAATGCGTGCACGCGGGTCCACATCGCGGGTGCGAACGGGACTCGCGCGTGGAAGTTTGAGCCTCTCGAGTGAAAATATACATGGCGAGAGGTCATTTGTACACTGAGAGGGAGCAAACTGTGTCTGTGAGCGCACAAGGATGTGCACAAGTGACAAACTTGAACTATTAATACCTTAGCTGTTGTCCACTTCAGCTCTTACTGGATTCACAAGCTAGCCAACCAAGAGCGCAAGTTTGTCACTTGTGCACATCCTTGTGCGCTCACAGACACAGTTTGCTCCCTCTCAGTGTACAAATGACCTCTCGCCATGTATATTGTCACTCGAGAGGTTCTAACTTCCACGCGCGAGTCCCGTTCGCACCCGCGATGTGGACCCGCGTGCACGTGAAATACGCGTGCACGGGTTTTGGCAACCATCTGATGCCATATTCCACTCACACACCATTGCCGAGGAATCAGACTGATAGCTTTTGATGCCGACAGAAGATGTATTAAGTGGAACCGGAGAAAACCCAAACCAGTGCTTTAAGTGGACCAGCACCTCACACACTGGGACTTTTATCTAGCGTACGTCTAAACACACCAATACTCTTTCCAGACATCAGTCGAAATCTGTCCATCTCTGCCTCCCACGCCCTAATTATTACGATGAAAACCCGTTTAAACAACAAACTTTTTCATTGTAATGAGTTTTTGAGATATTGCTAGAACAAGTTATTCTATTGTTAACTTTATTTTTTATATTTTTTCATATTCCTAAAATATAACACTTTTCTGGAAATAAGAGGCCCAGAGCCACCTTTTGAACATGTCCGCTCTTCATATTGAGATGAGAGTTGTGTGGTCGGCTAGCTTGCGAATCCAGTAAGAGCAAGTGGACAACAGCTAAGGTATTACTTGTTCATACGTTGAAGGCCCTGAGGTTTCACTTCAGCTGTAAATATGTGTTTAAATGAGAATAATTATTCTTCCAAATCTTTAGGGTAGTTCAGAGTTCTCCAATAAACCGATGTTAAAAGAAGGTTTCTGCAGTACGACAGCAGCAGCCACGCACGCCAGGCTTCAAACAGGCTACAGTAAATTCTTGATCAATGTTTTTACAGAAAACAGGTTTTCTTCGGGGAAATAAAAGCCCATGCCTGCAGGGGGAGTGTAATATAATAGTCCTCATCATTTTCCTTCATAATAGCAAAAGACAATCCATCAAAAACACACACTCCTAGCGCAGAGAAGGGGGAAAAAAACTACAAACAAAAAGGTGTGTATTGATTTTTAGAGTGGAGTGTGTTTTGGCCAAAGGGGAGCGTTTAATGAGCATACAAGCAGAGTTCCAGAGGGGGACACCATGCACCAGAGACAAAAGATGTGTGCTGCTCTTCATCAATGCTACAGGCCGTGGGTGACAGAGGTGGACTCCTCCCCAAGGTGCAAGCTCAACTCTCAGCTGCAGTTGTTTCACTTGGTAGTGGTACTCAGAGATCTGGGGCCTCCTTTGTGGTACCTGAATCCTACAACTACAGAGAAGAAAGACCGCGACAACACTGGGAGATGAAGGGGGATTCTGTCGGTGCTTAGGGGACGATCAGGAAAAACTCCAGCAGAGAGAAAAAAACACACCAATAAAATCCTAAATGTTTATACCAAACAAAAAGTAACATCCAGGGCCTTTTTTAGAGTTTCTGACAGACAGAAGCTAAACAAAGACTCAGGATACGAGGAAAAACATGCCAACTATGTACATCCTTTTGGTTTTGCTTTTATAAAAGAATTACCAATTTTATCTTTAAAAAATGCATTGACTGCTCAAATAAATGTAAGATTTGTTGGCGCTTGGGAACCGTGAATTTGATCTTTAACTTTGCAAAGTGTCATGAGCCGGGGTGAGTACTCCTGTTCTCTTAACCATCTGTGAGTCTCTTGCCAGGAGAGGGAGTGGCCCAGCTGTTCCTGATCAGCAATCAGCAGGGTGCTTTCCTATTTAAGGTGGATGGTGGACACAATTCGACGCCGGAAGATTGCCTCAGTTTTGGTAGTAGCCAGCCACTCGTGTTACCTCTAGTGTTCCTAGGATTAATGTTATTCGTAGTGTTTTTTGCTCTTATATTGGATTTACCCTTCTTCAGGATTCCTGTCGACCTCATTGGATACTGACCTCTACTCCAGGATTTAGATATTCACCACACGGACCAGGATTTGGATATCCAGCACATGGACCATATCACCACCCTCCATAACCCACCTCTCATCTCACCCAGTGCCCCATCCACCAGGACGCCCCGCTTCTCTCCACCTCTGCTCCCTCTCCTGCGCTTCCCCCGGCTCTCTACCTCTCCCTCCTCCAGCCAACACATACACCCACCACAGTAGGTCTGCTGAACACCTCTGCCTGCCTACAATGGATTTTGAAACCAGAACCTATGCTCACCTGTGTTCTCCCTCCTCCAGACGCTGAGCTGTTGTTGCAGTTCCAACCACAGACTTATCTGTGCATCTTAAGTTCCTCCTATAAAATTTATTTTTTTTCCCATTTTCCATGTATTCTGCATGTCTTGGGTTAAGTACCTTCCTCCAAACATGACACAAAGTTGCTAAGAGCGTCACGGATGTTTGGTTTTAGTGAGATTTGCAGATCTAGAGAAGGATTATGACCACATCATGCTGTTGAAGTATGTAGCGCTATGATGACTCTTAAGGACTATCTGGTCCATGTACAGCCAACGAAAAAGCTGAGTCATAGTTGACAGGACAAATAGGAGAATATCTCCCGTTTGGGTTTTGGTCGGGCATAACTCTCATCTCTAATCGTGTTTATGGGGTTCATAGACGGGCCTCGAGGAAAGGAGGGTGTCTGGTTTGGGACATTTCAGCGTCTTATCTCAGTTTTCACAGATCGGGATCCATTTGACATCTTCAAGCCATGACCTTCTGCATAAAATGAGCATTTCAGAACAAATGGGATAAGACAGCCACTTCAAATCACAGGCCATTTTTCTTCATCGGAAAACGATCCGTCTAAGTTAGGCGTGTGTTCAGATATCCTTGTTCATAACTACTGGAAGGAGGACGAAGCAGGTGGACTTATGGATAGAGACGATGAGTCCATAACACAAAATAATCAATTTAATGGTTTTTCTACCAGGATATAATTTTATAATGAGACCAGACAGTTTGACTATAGAAAGATTTTCCTAATATGAGAATGTATTTCATATATAGATTAATCTTTATCAGCGGCTATTGCTGAGAGCATATGGATGTTCTCAGACCTATACAGGATTCATTATGCTTCAGATGGCTTCTCTTTATGGAGCAGATGCCTACCATATATCATATGGATGTGGCACATCTAAGGTAAGTAATGCTGAAGAAGCTAACCTTCATTAAAAGCTGTTGTTTTTCCTCTCACACACTCAGCTCTGATCCAAAACTGGCCCAACAGAAGCCTCATTTTCCATGAATCTGTCTTCGTAACATTTTTCAACCCTATCAACAGTGCGCCTTCTCTTAACAAGTAAACAAGCTCAGACCCTTCCAGTAGCTTTTTAGCACTAACAAGGTTGCCAATTAAGCTCAAATCTTTCTGTTAAGAAAGTCCCCAGAATAGAGAGGAACAAGTCTAAAAGGTGACACTTTTCGGCTCCACCAGAACCCCCCACCCCCAGAAAAAGACTGTGCTGAATTAAGGCTTGTACAAATTATGGCTTCAGCAGATGTGAAACTTTAAAAATACAATTTAAAGTTAGGTTTGTTCCATGGAAACAACTCCATTTGAAGTGAGGCTCTAAACATTGCATACATAAGAGTGAATGCTGTCCCAGCTCACAGATGGACACAGAGAATGTTCTTTTGACAGATTTAGCTCCGTAGGTCAAGTTCGCACAGTGAGATTTGGAAAATGAAGATTAACATAACGGTTTGTGCTTAATGGGCTCGATACACGGGAGGCGACAAACGACCGCGATCAGCGAAATTCATCGCTTTTATTAACTGACACACGGGAGGCGACCCGTGGCAGCGGCCAGCGGTAAAGCTGTCGACGTGTTCTGTTCCATGGCGAAATCGAATCTTCCGTTGTTTTGTTTGGCTGTTTCAGGTTGGAGGGAATTAAGGTTATTTAAGCGGTTCAGAGTTAAAAAAGCGGTAGAAATCTTACTTCTGATTTTACTTTTGATTATCAACTTCTCCTCCATGTTTGTTCAGAGGTGTACGGAGCATCCTGTCGGCTCATTGGTCAGTGAATGAAACCTCCGTTGATTGGTCCTCGTCCGAGCGACAGCGATGAAAAGTAGAAAATATTTCAACTTTCTGGGATCGCGTCGCTGGGTCGCCTGTGCACGAGTGCAAAATTTCACACGCCCGTTTTTCGCGTTTCGCTCAGTAGGAGGGAGACCCGCGATTATCGCTTTGTCGCGCATGTCTCATTGAAAATGAATGGAAGAGAGGCGACGTCGCCTCCCACGTATTGAGCCCGTTACAGTGTGTGGTATACAGTCACACGGCAAAGACAACACACCACCGTCCAACCACTTTCATGTCCAGACATTCCCACGTCAGACAGGAAATCTCACATAACAGAAGTTAAACAGAGGAGGTGGATAAAGAGAGGGATTTGGATTCCCCTCGCTTCATGCAACATGCTCTTGTCATCTCGCTCGCTGAGCGGCTCCACGTATTCAACAGTACACTTGTCCTCAAAATCAGGTCAAGACAATTAAACATGTTGGCTGTGACTGGAGCAGTCCCAACATGCTTCTGAACAGACCAGATCGCCCTTATCACGTCACACAAACTCACTTGGTAGTGGCACCAGTTCAATTCAATTCAATTCAATTCAAAGATACTTCATTAATCCCAAAAGGAAATTAGAGTTTCAGTACACACAATTCTGAGATCAGACATACATACATAGGCATAGACACATGACAAGAATTGGAGACTGGTCATTCGCAACCCGAGTCGCGCTACCTTAATAGAGATCAGAGGGTTACATGAGGATAGGTTCAGGTGGAGGGAAAAAAGGCACTTCAGAGTTACTCTCCACAGGGAGGGCAGCTTTGCTATGCAAAAAACACCTCAGACAGAAATGCAACAGACTTCAGACATTACACAACATAAGTGTCCACTAGGTGGGGAGGTAGGGTTGGAACTGTCCTCACATCAGTGCATGCAGCCATGATAAGCAGCACTCGTCACCTCCGTTTGGACAGGGGAAGGAGGTATTTGGGTTAGAGAGCACAGTGACTCCTGGAAACGATTCAACGACCTTCACCGGTCGCAGTCCTGCCCAGGCTGGGATAGGGAGATATAGTTACCATGGCAATGGCAGCATTCCACATTTCTTCTGGGGGGGAGTATTCACTTCAGCCTCACAGGCTCAAGGGCACCAGATTCAGATAAGAACTTGTTTTGGGTCCAGACAGAGATAATTTCCTCTCTATCTTAAAGTTCTGTTGGTCCTCAACCCCTCTGAATGCAATAATGGCGTAATTAATCTATCCCAATCCGTGCTGATCCGTCAACTTTCTCCTTGATGGAATCAACCTTCTGTGCCAGAGTCTGAATCTCAGCCAAAGTTCCAAGCTTACGACTCATCTCGACAATTATATGAGTCTGTGCGTTCACAGCACGGTGTAATCCATCCCTGAGCTCCGGGATTGAGCCAATATTCCTCGACAGCTCATTAATTTTCCGGTAAGCCGGGTAACCGCTCAGGCCAAACAGAACGAAACCTGACACCAACACCACGAATATCCAGACGTCTTCAGAATCCTCTACAGACA
>NC_091745.1:39363127-39385627 GCF_043380555.1 Nothobranchius furzeri | reverse complement strand
CACACGTGTGCGCGTCCATAAAGGAAAGAGCCAGTCTTTCATCCTCCTGTAAGGTGCTCTGGTCCGTGAAGCTGCGCTCCAGGGAGCCCATGTGGCTCTTCTCCTGCCTGTAGGTAATGGGAGTCTTATTCATGTTCCCAGGTTTCCTGTGTATGAGTAAAGGAGAAGTGGGAGGGACAACAGTCACGTGGGAGACAGGATCTTTTTTAGTCAGTAACAGCAATAACGTAAAAAACAGAGAAAGAGAAGAAAGGATGATGAGTTACAGATCTACTGTGAAGACAGAAATATCGTACTGATTTCCTCTTCACTCATGACTGACAGCCGGAGCACAAGCATGGATGGACAGCAAAGTGATGCCGGAGCAAAGAGGTGGAGTCACTTACGGATAATAAGAGTAGTAGTCCCTTCTGGCGAGAGTTCAGGAGAGGGAAAGAAAACAAGAATCAAGAGAGAGAATTTATGTGAGATGAAAGCGATGTCAGCGGAGGGCAGAATGCATTGATCACAGTGAAAATGGGAAGCGTCATCTCAGTCATCCAGCTGTGGCGGTGGATGTGTGACACATGCAGCTGCTGATAGATCAAACACACACAGAGGTAGACCAACTCTCCATCCGCTGTATAGAGTTTCACCCAAAGGATGGGGCCGTGTGGCGTCCTGTCACAGCTCACCCTTCCTTATCTTTGGATTTTAGCACATTTTCATTTGAATTTTTATTTGTATCGGGGAGGATTGATGCTGCGGCGCTCTCAGAGCCAGAAGAGCAGCTGATTGACTGCAGACCTGTGGGATTATTGGTTAATAATCTCTAAACGCACACCTTTTCCCTCCCAATTGCCATCTCATTTAGGGGTCAGGCCTCTGCTCGGCGTGCGTAATTAAGTGGCTAATTGAATAGCATCCGCCTTTAATTAAATACTTCACACACAGATACGCTGTGCAGATGGGAGTTGTTTGGTCCCTCTGCTGCAGAGCAGAAGGGAAACGATGCCGCCATCCCTCTTAGAAAGCATGACCTCTTTTGAAAGTTCAGCACAACGGCTGATCCCTGAACTGTTTCAAAGTGAAAGACTCATGCAGAGGTGGTGTGGTTGTGCATAATGAGCTTTCTTTTAAATACAGAGCAGGTCACCAGGAGCTGTTTACCCTTTTTTAATGATGATGATGACGGCGCCGAGCAGAAGGATCAGGACCACCAGTCCTCCGGCGCACACACCCAGAATCAGCCCCATCTCTTCAGAGTGTTGGGACACCTCCAGAGCCTTACGGTGATCTCTGCAGGCCGCTGCGCAGACAACACAAAAACATACAAAAACTTAGAAAACTGGAGCAAAATGAATCTAAATATCTGGAAACAGAAGATAAAAGCCATACTATGCAACCTTTCATATTTTTAAGTGATTTTCTTGAGCCAGTGTGTGCCAAAATTACCCTTTACACGGTTAATGATACGTCCCTCAGAACCTCACCGCCCTCTGTGGCTAGAATATGGCATTTGCAACTTCAGAGTGTTGGTCTGGTCCCTGTTGGAGCTAATAAAGTGGAGCCGACATGCCTGGTGCTGCAGTCTGCTTTCAGCACGTTTCCTGCAGGTTTTAGATCATGAGCAGAGCTGATTTGTTTGATTTAGTGATGAAGCGCTCCTGTAGACACTAATGAAAGCTGGGGAGATGCTTCAGCTCTTAGATGAAGTTGTTAAAAAGACAAACGCACAGCAAGGAGATTGGTTTGCTTTTAGCACCAAAAAGTGAAACCTAACTACAAAGCATCCATTTACCAATAAAATAGCAACAGAGTTGCTTCATGGCTTCAACACCAGCACTCCAAATGTAAGAGTGCTTGAAAAACTGAATGCATGGCATTGAACAACCTTTTTGTCCAAAAAATATAGATCTTTTTCAAAAATTGCAGCAAATTATTTGATATTATTCATCCTAACCACTGTTAGGAGATCTTTGATTTAAAGGTGCAGCATGTAAGAATTAGTGAGAATTTTATCGTGAGAAAATCCCAAAAGAGTCTAATGTTTCAGGTGCTTTGGAAGGAAGCTTCTACTGAAACATTTCATATCCAGCTGGCTGTGGGGATTGTCAGTTTTCCTCCATTCTAAGCAAAGGTAGGAGGGGCTTCAGGGACCGTCGGTGAGTGCGGGGTCTCCCGCGAGCTAATGCTGCAGCGCCGACAATTGTAATTTGACGACGGTCGACAAAAAGCTCCAGAGTTGTTTAAAGTGGCTGCAGTAACCAGATTACATGACAGGATGTCATTTTAACTTCATTTCTACATAATGCACCTTTAAGTTTAGTCATTTACTATACCATAGCGTTAGCATTTTATTTATACCGTGATTTAAAATACAGCATGAGAGCTGAACAAAGCACCTTTCAGAAGGTTGGACACAAGCAGAACAAAACATTTCCATTAAATAAGATGAAATCAAACAATAACATTCAGGAAAAGACCATTTTAAAACGATTCAATACGATAAGATAAATCAACTCTAATAAAACGATAAAAACTGTCACATTATTGCTCCCCTGTGCCTTGAGTTTTTCCTTAATTGTGTCCACCTGCCTCTTGTTACCTGATGACCCATCCCAGTGTGTATATAAGCCTTGTGTGCTGCTTGTGGTTTCGGTCGGATCGTACTCGTTACATGTCAGGTTATGCTCACATCTGTCTACCCTGTCGTGTCTGCACTCCTGACCATTAAAGAGGAACCAAATATCTGCTGCTGTCTGGCCTGGGTTGATTTACCTGCCTGAAGGACCTGCTCTTCCTCCCTCACCTTCCCTCCACTCCGTGACAAAACTGTATCTCAAAACCAGTAAAAACCAAGCATCAAAGAAATCATTGTCCAAAGGCCAAATCGTAAAAGTGAGTCTTCAGTGTAGACTTGAAAACCGAGACCGTTGAAGACCCTCATATGAGAGGGAGTGCATTCCAAAGGTGAGGAGCAACGTGCACAAAAGCCCGCTCTCCTCTCACCTCATAGATCATTTTGGGGGTGCAGAGCCATAAGCAGTCAGCTGATCTTATAACAAAACATGTCCAGCTTTAGACCTCATCAGTTCCTAATTTAAAAGTACCTAATTAGCAGCAATAAACACTAATATGCATCATTATTTAGTGGCAAACGTCTGAACTGTTTTTCATTTTATCCCCAGTCAGAATAATCCACTCAGCCCTACAGTATCATCTCAAGGTGCCCTGGTGTCTGTTAGCCACCAGAAAGGTCATTATCATAATAGCAGGGTATTCATTTCCATGGCATAAAGCTTCATACTTATGTAAATGGTGCTGAGCAGTGGGCTTGTCTTCGTCTTGTTACACGAGCCCGATGATCTAGTTTTTCCTTTTTTGTCCTACTGTCAGCCTGTCCTCCAGGCTTTGACAGCCCTGAAACCAGCTCCTCTGATCCCATTGGAACAGCACAAACCATCAGGAGAGCAGCAGAAAGTCGGAGCACGCCTGGGGATAGAGCATATCTAGCAGTCTGCTGGGGGGTGGAGGGATATATTATAAAAATCAGATCTAGGGCAGGGGGGGAATGAAAACAGCCATGTTTTAGCCCAACTCTCTGCAGCCATGGGCACTGCTTTTTGAACCCTCATCCCAAATAAAGATGAAAGTAGTACAATACCGCTTCATTATTCGGAGGGTTTCAATAAGTGATGAGCGTCTGGCATTTGGGGAGCAGAGAAAAAAACAGGCACTGATACTGGAATGGCTTTTGTCCCGCTATGTTGTTCCAGAATGTCTCTGCTTCCCATTTATGGACAAGCCATCTGACAGGTATTTGACTTCTATGAACACACACACACACACACACAAACACACACTTTTTCATGCTGACATTTCATTTGAAATTACCTTAATGAAAATAATTCATATCAGCTAAAAAAAATTGTAGATGAGGAGCAGACAAAATCCATTTTGGGTTTTTGTCATGTTCTGCAGAAATAAGCCCCCGTTTTGCCATATTTAGACTGGAAATTTCTATTAAGCCAAAACATGAGCATGAAATAGATTTCCGCCTGAATCCGAGCACCTGCCGGCTGCCCCCGCGGAGGAAATTGGCACTTAGAGGAGAAATGGGAGTCTATTGTTGTGTTGCGCCTGCCAGAGGATCCTTAATTAAACTGTCACCTGGAAGTTGAAATGTACTCTCCAGATTTGTTATCCAAGCCACAATCATTTGCCTCCACTTTACCTGTGATGGGCTGCTTGATAATAATGGCTCAGGACCTGATGATGATCCCGAGGCTGGACGGATCACCGAGACCACACACACACGCACGCACGCAGGCACGCACGCACGCACGCACGCACGCACGCACGCACACACACACACACACACACAAACAAACACTGACCTGAGCTACCTTTAAACTGAAAATCCCACTCACACCTGAAAATGAAATTATAATAATCCTAATTCTATTTACGAAATCTGATCTCCAACTCGACCCTCCTTGATCTTAACTTGTTTTTCATGACTTCCGGGTAAAGCTGCTGATGCATGAGTACTCAGGTGGTAAAATAACAGGTACAGGGTTAGAATGCAGCGTCTACCTCACATAAAGCTTCATCTTAATTTTTTCTTTAAAATTAGGAGTCAAATTAATTTTTTACCTGTCATAGCTCCTTCATAAAACCCTTTAATGGTGACCTTTTAACTTTCAATCTCGAGTTGTAAAAGTTCTACTATCAATACGAAACATGTTCATGAAGTTCTCACATGTAGCAAAGTCAGCAGTTTCCAGAATGAGCCATTTCAGGGCTCTGTCACGTTAAAACTGGAGCTGACCACGCCCACCCATGCTGCTATAGGCTGAGAAGCTCTGGGAGGGGACTCAGAGTGGAGTTGCTGCTCCTCCAGCAAGTGGTCGGATGCTACTTTCCCCCCTTATGACATCACAAATGGGGGCTTTTAGACACAAAAATTCTAAAACAAAATACTGACAGAAAACAGATGGAGGTTTTGTTCATGTTAGGAGTGTTTGTAGAGGCAGCGGAGAACCACATGGCAGCACAAAAAGATGCAAAAGCAGGAGTTTTATATCATGTGACCCCTTTAAATACATCATAACACACACTTCATGTAATACTCTCCACAGCAACTGTCATGGCCTTTTCTTCACGTGTGTCTCTCATAAGCATGCTGTTACCATGGTGACTTTAATGAGCTATTGTGATGAGGTTTCATATTTTTGTTTGTCTTGTTACACTTGTCATTCAGTTTGAACACCAAATTGTTGTCGTACGACTAGCTTAGAGTTTTATTAACGTGCCAGACTACTATCTGGATTAACGGATAAAAGCTGATGCATGCTGACATTAAACGGTAAAGCATCCTTCACACCTGGTTTGATTTTGATCATATTAATGATGTCATTGAAATGAAGGTGACAAGAAGTAGAAGCGTTAGCTTTTGTTGTGCGTGTTTTTCATTCGATCTTGGCGTGTTGGGTTAAAGCAGTTTACAGTCAACGGCTGTAAAAAGAAAAGGCATAACTAATCAATGCCCGACTGGGTTCTGCGAGGCGGATGGAGTGAGAGCTGAGCATTGCCTTTTGGCTTTCTGCTTGAGGAGAACCTCTTCTCTCATTAGTCGCTCACAAAAAGAGGCCTTCAGAAAAACAGGCCAGAAAGATCGTCCTGAACGGATTTACTTATAAAGCTCCGTTTACGTTTGCAGCTATAAACTTTATTCACCAGGATCTGGCAGCAGACTGCTGCAGAAGGACTCTCCTGCCAGCCGGACTTAGAGTCAATGCATCTGCCCTTTTCACGTCCTTTTTGAATCGAAATAAAAATGGAGGGCGGCGAAGAAGTGGAGGGTGAGGGGGAAGACACGGGGCTTTCTCACAGCGATAGGCCAATGTAGCTCCATCGGGGAGTTTTGATCTGGACAACCCTTTTGGACGCTACTGAGGTCAGAGCTCTCAGATGTAGCTATCTGGTGGGCCGCTGATGAGAACAAAGAGCTAGTCGTGATAGAGTATACCAGTTTCTGCCCCCCACCCCCACAAGCAGGATGAAAGGCTGACCTCTAATCCCTTCCTGCTTGTTGCCCTTTTTTCTGAGGCCCACGGCGGAACAACAAGAACCATCTGAGGGCAATTGTTCACAACTCCACCTTTGTGCTCGAGGTAAAAAAAAAAAAAAAAGGTAAATAAGCAAGAAGAAAAAAGAATTTTAGCTTCAAACTTTTGTATCGATTTCTATAATTTTGCAGTTTTTAGGTCCAAGTGTTTGCAGGAAGGGGAGTTTTCCTGTGAAATTACCTTTTCGAGCGATGCGGATGCAGTTTATTCTGGATTCCTGAAAGACAGAAAATACAAACATGAGAGGTCCTGCTTTGCATTTGCACTCAGGAGACGCGTGATAAAACGAGACAAGAGGAAGACGTGAAATACTGCACGGAGGAATAAATACATCACCCTGAAAACGGGACAAGAGATAAGAGCAAATAAATGGATGTGACAGAATATGAGCTTTAGCAAACTTGATGCGTGATGAAAACCTCACAAAGTGTAAATCAAACACAAATACCAGTGGATTTGTTTTTCTCAAAGACGGGCACAATTACTCACTGAATTGTTGTAACAAAAAATGTATAGATTCTGAATAAAAGGACTAATAATCTGATAACACAAAGAAAAAAAAGCATCTCAAATCTGAGAGCTGTGGTGGTAAGTAAAGATTAGAGAGGGAAGGGAGAGAGAGCATAATTAAAAGGAGGGTTTCAGACCAGCGCACCACTATGAAAATGAATTAATTTTATTCAGATTGCAGCTGATGACATCTCAGCGTTATGAAAGAGACCTTTGTCAAATAACACTAATGAGATCCAAGACTGTAATCCAATTCCATCCTCATGCCCCCATGGAGGAGATTTATTATCAAATTAAAATTTACAGATGCCAATTCAGGAATTATGGGACAATTATGCAAATTTGTCCCTTCGGAAATGAGCTAAAAGCATAGTTTTCAAACTCTGATTAAATCACACTTTTTTTCATAAAAAACTCATTTCAAACTGACGGACACGTTGAATTTCTCCTAATTCTATGATTTAATCTGTGCAAATGAAAGCAAACTGAACCAAAATGTTTTCTGTAGTAAAATACACTATGAAGGTCACCAGATGTTCAAGACGGGGTTTGTGTCGTCTGACACCTGTACACACTGCACAAACAACATTCCTGACAATTCCATCCACGCACTGTGGTCCTGTCCACCTGTTCAGGAATTTTGGGGTAGAGTATGTGAAGACCTGTCAAAGTGTCTGAAATGTCATATCCCAACCGCCCCCTCTCTTTGTCTACTGGGAAACCTGGACGATGTCCTGACTGAAACATCTTTGTTTCACGTGGTTCTGACTGCCATATGCATCGCTAAGAAAACTATCCTCTTGAATTGGAAAAATAGAGATACTCGTTGCATTAACCAGTATAGAAATCTTGTTAGATCATATTACACTTGATACAGCCTCTGCTTCCACTTCAAATCAATCTCTCTGGGCTCCTTTGATCGGTTCCATCACATAGCGATGATGGGGGATCGCTATGTACAGACATACAGACATTTGTATGATTCAGCTCTCAAAGATCACCATGATCAACATGTTGTTAATAATTCTTGGAGAGAAATAGCTCGCCCTGTCAGACAAGACGAGGACGTTGTTAAAAATGCTGGAATGCCATGTTGTAAACAACAGTAATTTTTACTTCTACTATGGTGTAGTGTTGGATGCATGCTGTAGAGCTCCATGCTGCCCCCTACAGTTTGGGAGAATATTGGCTCACTGCAGAGACAAGCCACATGAACCATAAACGCTGCGAGTTGTGAAGCGCGTTCCAGCCGCGAGCCGCATCACCAAGCGGAAAATGAATGTGTCAAGCATAAACCAAGCTTTACCCTTGAGCGGGTCTGGGTGGGGGCCTGGGGGCTCGGGGTGTGGGGGTGGCCGGCCCCGTGTGGGGATCTGGGCTGGGCCTTGGGGGTCGGGTCCTGACATGTATGCTGCCGGGAAGAGGGTGGGAACATGCGGCAGTGCCTGGTCCGGGCTCAGGGGCCTCGGGTAGACCTTGGCTCCTCTGATGTCCAATCACAGGGGAGGGGGATGTCCGGGGGGGGGGGGGGGGGGGGTGCTGGATGTCCTATGTCTTATATATTCTGGAAGTTGTGCAAATGCAGGGATGGGAGTACATATTCTGCTGGGGTGAGGCTGGGTTGGTGCCCTCGGACGCCGTGAGGCTCTGTGATGCTGCTACTTTGGGCCCTGGCAAGATGGGCTGGGGTCTCCATGCCCTGGGTGGCATTTTGGCAACAGAGGTGCCTATTGGGGCCAGTAGGGGAGCTGGCTCCCTGGAGGGCTTAAGTCCAACCAGCCATTCCTCCCCATACCCACACATGTTTCTCCTCCTGCACCCTCACATCATCAAACAATCATGCACATAGGACCTTGGGGGGTGGACAAGTCAGGGGGTGTGGGTATGGACCCCATTTCCGCATTCCTGTGGCAACCTGCCCCCCAATTTTAATTGCGCCGTAAACACTTCCACCAATGACATTCCACAGAAACACACACTTAGGGCCTTGGGAGTGAGCACATTCAACAGCATGTGGCAGGGGGATTTTTCAGCCTCATCCCGAGTGCCGGTGCCCACTTCCAATTTTAAACTGCACTCAGACACAGGGTGCTGTGGGTGCAATTGGGATGGTGTGGTGGCATCAGCTGGCGTAGGCCAGACGATGCCCGCACTGCCCGCTCACCACAGCCATGGAATACACCTCATCAACATGCACTAACACTATAATGGAGCAGGCGGAGGGAGACTAGGGGTCTTAGCACACCTCTGTTGTCGCTTGGCTTTCCGGGGATGGAAGCTAGGAGGGAGATCTGGCCGTCTGGTTGGGGTCTGGGGTGGTGGCTTGCTTTGCTCAGCGTTGGGCGGGGGAGCCTGCTCATCAGCACCCCAGCAGAAAGGGCCTAAATCTGGGAACCGGTGATGGTTGTACCCCATGTGCAGCAGTACCGGGACCAGAGTGAATAGGGTGTGTATGGGGAGTGGGTGTCCGGCATGCATTTTTGTTAGTGTTTGGTTGTATGTATATGTGTGAGCATGAAGGGGTGAATGTGTGACTGTGTTTGTGTATGACTGTATATGTCAGGTGGGGCCTTTGACTCCTACCCTCTCCTAGGACTTCTTTTGATACTATACATCTTCGTCTCCCCTCCCCCTGCCACACCTGGTGTGGAGTGCGGTGCCTTGGTCTGCCTGAGTGTTCGTGGCTCCCTGGTCAGGGGGTTTAAGATTTTTGGCGTCTGCCTGATCAATCCTCGTGGCTGCCTGGTGGGGTCTGGGTCCCTGGGCTCTGCTGGGTCCCCGGCGGGGGGTGGTCGCCCCTGCGTCCCGGGCTCGGCCGGCTAGGGGGAGGGAGGCTGCGGGAGGGCCTGTGGGCTTGCCACTGATATCTCCCGGGACTCTGCCGGCTGCTGGTTGTGGCCCCCCAGGGCAATCCTCTGCGCCTCTGCTGGTTGTGGCCCCCCGGGGCAATCCTCTGCACCTCTTGAGGGGGGCAGGGGCTTTTCCCTGTGTTCTGGGGCAGCTCCTGGATCTCTAGACTTGGAGCTCCCTCCATCTCCTACACATCTTTGGGGGACAGATCTGTGGCCCCTCACACTCTCTATTGGACGCTCCTACAGTGAAACCTTACATGTAAAAGCGCGTGTACACACACAGGTGCTCACATGGTGCTCTCATAAGTATGGACTTGGGCATGTTCAACACATGTCTTAAGGCTGTGGTTGGCACTAAATGCACTGTGATTTATTACCGTGTGATTGTTCAGTAAAACAATGCTGATTTTACATTTCTTCATCTAGTTGACGCAGTGATAGCTTGCTCCTGATGCATTGTTGTGTGTCCCTTTTCTGCAGGTCTAGAAGCAGACTCTTGTTCATCATTGATTGTTTATTTTTGTGGAAAAGAAAAAAAAGGTAAAAGAACTAAATCCGACATAAATGAAAACCTCCTTAGACAGCAGCTCTCACTTTCCCAGTGCCCTTTAAACAGAAACCGCAGATTTCTCCATAAACAGGATTATTCATGATGCTAAGATTCCTGACCACTGAGACAAGCTGATATTTTGCAGCTCTGAATGTAAAAATGCCTGGAAAGTTCCCGCAATTAATCTGTGGAAACGAAAACAAAATAATGTTGGATTAGATATAAATCATGTTTGATAATAGAGTAAAATACATTTTTACTTCGCAATTGGTGGTGGTGCCTAAGTACAGCAGCCTTGCCTCTGTCAGTGAGTCCCGGGGCAGCTGTGGCCACAATGTGTGGATCACTGTTGTGTTGTAAAGTGCCTTGGGGGGTTGTAGAACCCTAGAGTGGTGGTTTCCAAACTTTTTTCCTTGAGGACCCCGTTGCCCGTGTCCAAGACAAGCCAGGACCCCAACCCCAACTCATATTCACACATTAAATGTGATGATACAGACATACAGAGTACATATTTTATATGGAGTTCTGATTATATTGTAGGGCGTGTTATCAGGATTTTATAAATGTAATTTTTGCAAATACAATCTTGCTAACCTCAAAACTTCAGACAATCTTGTGGCAACCCCCTTGAGGGGCCCGGACCCCGTTAGGCAGCCACTACTCTAGAAGAGCAGGAAACGTATCATGTAATTAAAATATTTTAGGATGCCTAACCCTAACTATATTAAATTAAATGTTTATGGAAAAAGTGGAAAACGTTACACATAACTAATGGGGATTGAAGTTAGCTTGGTGAGGTCACAACAGAGGCTAATCCCAGCATGCTAGCATGTTGTTGGATTAGCCAAAGTGAAGTGCAGCTCAAACATGAATTGATATGATAAAATATCAACTTGTGTGCGTGTGTGTGTGTGTGTGTGTGTGTGCGTGTGTGCGTGCGTGCGTGAGTGTGTGCAAGCGTGCATGTGCGTGTGTGTGTGTGTTGCTTGTTTGAGGACCTAGAACTCAGCTGGAGGAGAGAGTGGCAGCAGACGGCAGGATTTTGAGTCTTTTTTCTTGAGTCTTGGACATCTCTCTTCTGATTGGTTAACAGCAACACTGACTGTGTTTTATACGTTGATGTTTCATCTCCACAAAAACACAAGCCTGAAGGAACTTCTGCCATGTGGTGGAGTTGCTAATGCTAACGGTTAGCTTCTACTAGTTCTCTGATGTTTCCTGGACGCTAAACCAACAGCAGCCTTCCCCGTCGTGATTGAAGATGGGTGAGTCCATGAATGTTAAGTGACAGTGTGATGTAGATCTGTCAGGATTTTCTAATCCCAGAGTTTCACCATCTGTTTTCAGAAGCTAACGCAGGAGATAGATGTAGGAGACTATTTTCATGTTCAGCCGGCATGTTAAACTCAGAGTGACTGATTATAATCAGAAATAATAAGAAAGATTTGTGCTCTTTAAAGTAAAAAAAATTAAACATTTAAATGTAGGTAAACAGCCGTCTAGGACACGTCTAGTGCCATTTACAGCATGGTAAAATGTGTCTCAGTCACTACTGATTACCCAACTGTTTGAATTAATAATCATTAATCCCATTGTTTAAAAAGTGCTGCTCTGGTTCTTTTCTACCAGATGAGTTTCCAGGTTTGCGGACTAGTGAGGTGGAGCCTTCTATGCATGGTTGTGCTAAACATTTTCCCTGAAAGATAATAAGAAGTAATGAAAGGGAGAAGAAAGATAAGCTGATTCATCTGAACCTGCCTCAGAAGCATTTCAGATCAATCATAACGTGCTCTGGCAAATGGACACGAAAACATTTTCCATATGCTTCCATCTGTTTGGCAGAAAATAAACGAGCTACTGTGATGGACAGAAGCAAATTCCTTAAGATGTGCTTCTGAATGATTGGTGCTTAATGCTCAGCAAGTGAGTTAAATGGTCGGCGTTGATCTTATGGAAGACGTCACATGTTTGCCTGACCGCTGGATGCTGGCAGAGCCCAATAGAAGAAACAAAAGCCAGCATGCAACCAGCATTGTGTGTGCGCGTGTGTGTGTGTGTGTGTGTGTGTGTGTGTGTGTGTGTGTGTGTGTGTGTGTGTGTGTGTGCGTGCATGCATGCGTGTGTGTGTGTGTGTGTGTGTGTGTAGTCCGGACATTTTTCTTTGAGGGGGCAGGTCTTATTTAACAGGCTTATCCAGTCTGAACACTTTTACTGTTTAAGGGGATTAGATGCAATGTTTGCCCTCCACCAAGATAAACAAACTTCAGATAAATTTGACCACACAGACACTGAGTAAACGAGAGGTGCAATTAAAAATAAGCCCTGCAGTTTGCTTTGCATGTTAATAACCAAGTCGGTGCACAAACACCTGAAGTGATGATCAAATGTGACGTTTCAGAACAACTCCAGCAGGAAGCTTTAATCCACAACTGGTTTTTTTCTAGTTTATACGTGACTTTTCTGATGCTGGCAGCCCACTTGTTTGTTTATTTTGTAATTATTATTTATTACACAATATTGCATTTGTCATTTCAATTTTGTTCATTTCAAAATCCCCAAAAATATTTGCCTTCAACCAATAAAGGTGTGGGACACTGAAAAAGCATTTTTAATGATTATTTCTGATTTTAATCGTGCAGGCTGAACATGAAAATAGTCTCCTACACCTATCTCCTGCATTAGCTTCTGACAGAAAATAGACAGTGAAACTCTAGGATTAGTAATGCCTGACATATCTACGTCACGCTGTCTCTTAACATTCATGGACTCGCCCAAGTTAGCTCGCAACAAGGAAGGCTGTTGTTGGTGTAGCGCCCAGGAAACAGCAGTGAACGTCCCGGCTGGTAAAAGCTAACCCTTAGCATTAGCAACTCCACCACATGGCAGAACTCCTTTGTGCTTGTGTTATTTGTGGAGATAAAACATCATTTCAGAGCAAACGGAGTCAGTGGTAGAGTCATGTTGCTGTTAGCCAATCAGAGGCGAAGTGTCTGAACATCAGGAAATAAGACTCCAAATCCCGCCGTCTGAAGCTCAGCTCTGACGTGGCTCCCTTCTAGTTCCTGAAACTGGTGCTTCACAGGGACATTTATTGTTGTCGCACAGCATGCTACCGCTACATTAGGTGTTTCTCAATGCCAAGGAACCTCGCCTTGATGTCTTGGCCCCGCCCCGGTTGCCTAGGAGACACGTCATCGGGAACCGCCAAGACGTGTTCCAGTGTTCATGTTCTACCAAGGCGTGTTCTCCATTTGTTAGCTGTTTAGCTAGCTGAGCAAGGATACACGGGAGGTGTGTTGTAGCCTAGCCTTGGTAAAAAATTACCCACAATACACAGCTGTATTTTCACAAAGACGGCGAATCAGAAGCCGGCAGCTACTTCGGGGCAATTTTCAAATTTAAAAGTAAGTCAACTAATTTAAAATGTTTTTTTTTTAGATCCAAAGAAGTTATCGATGGTTGGTTAGTTGCTTAGTAGTTGCAGCGTCGGTGGCTAGCAGGTAGTAACTCACTTATATTTTTTATTTAATAAACATATACACAATTCAAAAAGTAAAAGTATTTATATTTAAACTTAAAAAATATGAAATATAACGTTATCTCTCGTGTCACGTGACGTCACGTGACCACCGTGGAAGCCGCGGTGGTCACGTGTCGCAAATCTGTTCCATTTAACCGTTTTCTTTGACCGAGGAAGGACAGTGGTCTCGCAAGGCCAGGCGCCTTGACATTGAGAAGCACCCTTTATGGAGGAAGACGAAAATAGAAAATCTAAGAAAAAAGGAAGATGGTGGTAAAGCTTTGAGACGACACCAAACTAAAGGAAGGTGAAAATAAAAATCTACACCACTAAATTAACTCATGGATAAACACACTCACTCAATCTCATCTGTAAAGGGGCTCCGAGATGTTAGACAGAAGATCACTTTAGAACATTTGTTTGTTTCTTGACTAAGTGAATTATATTTAATTGTACTTCTTAATGAAAACAAACTATTCTGCTGCTGCAACCTGCAGCCACTCAGGTTTGTGTTGCCTTCCTGTGCTCATGCCCCCATTTGTTCTCTTCTGTGACTCATGTAACCAATATGGCAACAAGTTGTTGATTTTAACACAGTCACACACTTTTTACTGACATTAGGAAGAGAAAGTATATTTTATACTGCTTCCTTGTTTCTTCAGTCCCGCAGCAGCCAGTGTTTCCACACTGACTGTATTTTCAGCTGTGTTTGACAGACTGGAGGAGACGGTGTTGGCACAGTGCTCCCATACATTGTGGGTCAAGAATGCTGGCGCCATGCCAGGCCAAACAAAAACCCAATCCCATCCGCTGGTAAATCCAGGAATCCCTCATCTAATCCCTCTCTTAGCAGGCTAGTTGTGTGAAGTGCTCACGCTGCAGTCCCTGAGTGTGTTTCTCCACTGGGCTGGAAGAAGATGGTCCTGGTGGGGACGAGCCACCCAGCCCTGTTGGTAGGACTGTACATTAGGGCTGCTCGATTATGGCAAAAATAATAATCACAATTATGGTGACTGAAATTGAGATCACGATTATTTAGGACGATTTTTCAATTTATGTTGATTTTATTTGTTTTTATTCAGTCATAAAACTGCTCAGGGCACAATCAGGGCGAAAATAAGAAACAAGATGATCACTAAAATAACTCCTGATTCCCAGTATAAAAAGACCAATATACTTATAGCTCATAGTTTATGACCCAAGGGCTATGACCTTGGTTTAACTCATTTAAGTCTAACCAGTACAGACCCAAATACCAATATCTTGCAAATACTGACAGCAAGAATTATACTGTGGCATTCATAACAAATACATGCAAATAAATTGATGTTCACAAAAAATTGCATAATACGTATTTAGTCGTGTCAAGGTGCTGTAGGAGAGTGCACTAGCACCGTATCCTCAGAGAGATTAGTTATTATTTATCAGCGTGAGGAACTTATTTCTACCTTATTTATAAACTATTTATTTACAAGTCCATCAGTTAATGTAATAATTGTCCCAACCACAGCTGCACCCCCCACCCCCAACCCGGTCTCACAGCAATCGGGGCAAGCTGCACGTGTGTTTAGCGCGCCGCACGCGCACATTTAGCCGTTTTTAGTGGCTCAGGAGTCCGCAGGTGCGGTGTGTGTGTCACTCACTCTGGTTGCTCCAACAAGGAGCCGGCTCCGAGAGCTGTTTTTTTAGCGACCGACATCGCTACAACAGTTCCCTTTCCTAATGTCCTGAAGAACGGTCCGGAGAGCAGGCGGTGTTTAGCTAACCTGCAGGAAACGTCGACGATAGTTATCCAGAAAGTAGCTAAGGGTTACCAGAGATGTTTCTGAGGTGTTCACTAGATACTTTTAAGTTAAAAAGTCAAGAAGGGGGTCTGAAAAGCTGCTAGAAATAGCGTCAAAGTCGCTAAATTGGCAACACTGTGGGAGGAGCGCTTCATTTGCAACTCGGGGCAGCGCAGGCGGGAGGAGCAAATAATCGGCTTGTTTTGTTTTTTATAATCGTTCAAAACTCAGATCGTAATCGTGATTAAAATTCGATTAATTGAGCAGCCCTACTGTACATGGAATAAAGGAAGACTAATACAACTGACTGGTCTGGAAATAAAACAGGAAACTGGTGACCCAGCTGCCTCCAGTTAATAACCTCAGATGTTTTCCTTGCTGATTCCTTCTGTCAGAATTTTAAAGCAGCCGCACCTTTCTGCCTCGTATCATCGACACCTCAGCTCCATTATCTCTAAGTAATTGCCTGAGTTCTTCTTTAATGGGATTTGGAAAGGTAATGTGAAATCCTCCAGGCACGTTTGCAGGTTTTGGTCAGAAAAAGGAAAAAATGATGTCCTGGTTTTCTAACAAGATGGAAAACTAACATTGGAAAAATTAAAGCTACTGGTGTTTTTCCATCCATCCATTCATTTTCCTCCGCTTATTGGGGGTAGGGTCACGGGGGCAGCAGCCTAAGCTCCTCCGTGGGGAATCTCAAGGCGTTGCCTAGCCAGCCGAGAGACATAGGCCCTCCAGCGTGTCCTGGGTCTTCCTTTAGGTCTCCTCTCGGTTGGATGTGTCCGAAAAACATCACCAAGGAGGCGTCCTGGAGACATCCTAACTAAATGCCTTAGCCACCTCAACTAGCTCCTCTCGATGCCTTCCCGGCTGACCCTATCTCTAAGGGAGAGCCCAGCCACCCTGCAGGGACAAAACTAATTTTGGTTGCTGGTATCCGTTAATCCCGTTCTTTCGGTCACTACCGTAAGCTTGAGGGTAGGAACGTAGATGACCGGTAAATCAAGAGCTTTGCCTTGCAGCTCAGTTCTTTCTTCGCCTCGACAGATCGGTACAACTCCCGCATCACTGCAGATGCAGCACCAATCCACCTATCGATCTCACGCTCCAGCTTTTCCTCACTGGTGAACAAGTACCCGAGATACTTAAACTCCTCCACTTGGGGCAGGACCACGTCCCTGACCCGGAGAAGGCATTCTACCCTTTTTGACTCAAGTTCAAGGCCGCGGATTTAGAGGAGCTGATCCTCATCCCCGCTGCTTCACACTCAGCTGCGAACCGCTCTAGTGAGAGCTATAGATCCCAGTCTGATGAAGCCAACAGGACCACATCACTGGTGTCTGCTTGATCCAGGGGAATGATGTGAATGACAGTAATCATCAGATTAACTCCACACTTTATTTACCAGTTAAAGATGGCAGACCTTAGCCACCACACAAATCTGTAAATCTTAACAATACGTGAAACTTAATACTTGGATGTTGTTCCCAACACTGTTGGATAAACCCTATGATGAACCACCAAAACTCTCACAACCCAGTTAAATATGGTTAATCAGCAGGAGGAGGAGGAGGAGGAGGAGGAGGAGGAGGAGGAGGTGTTGTCTGCTGTACATCTCCACTGGAAAGAAGGGGTTTGGTCACTCACCCCTTTGAAGTTGCTCATAGCCTGGAAGTAGACGAGGTAGCTCTTGCGAGGGTCCAACGGGCTGTTCCAGTAGCCGTTGTAGGTGTGATTGTCCCCGACGGTGAAGGGGCTGGCCTCTGGCAGACTGCTGGGGGGCAGCTCGGCTGTGTAGTAGTGCGGGGTGCCTCGGGCCTGAGCCTCGCCGTGAGACATGGGCAACGGGAAACACTCCTGAAGGCCCAGCTCCCGCTTCACCTTCTTCACGGTCTCCTCCTCAACCACCACCTGGTAAGTGCTGGAGTGGATGTGGGGCTTTGATGAGCTACGTTCAGGGAGCAAAAACATTAGAATGTGAGGTGCTTTCCTCACCTGACGGGGGCTCCTCTGCCTTGAGCGGGGCGCAGCAGCACAGTAATGGTGCTCTCAGTCTCGCCCAGCGGTGACGGCATGTCTCCATAATCAAAGGTAGGAGCTGTGGACACAGACAGAAAAAGGCAAGACGCTCACTAGCCAGCTGCATTAATTAGGCTCATCTCCTGCTTCTTTTCTCTTTCCATACAAACAAGCTCAGCCTCAAAGTGCTGAACAAACACCAACCTGCATAAAAACAATACTTTCCCACATCCCTTCCAGAGGTCTCGCACACAACACCAACGTGTGAGGCTGAACCGTTAAAAGGGATGTGGCTGAATCCCCCCCCCCCCCCCCAACCCCACCACCACCACCACCAACAGAGACGCTGCGGCGTGTTTAACTTTAATATCAGCGGTCAATTAGCAAAGAGGGACGAGGAGCAAACTGTTCACGAAGCATAGATAATTATCTGATTAAAAAGCAGTTTGCTAATGCTGCCGCAGAAAAAGAGTTGACAGCAATTAAAGTGTGTGTGTGTGGGGGGGGGGGCTTTAAAGTAAACTGTATGTGGCTTTGTAGACTCTGATGGTCTATGGCACTAAAAGACAGTTTGATTCCTGCTGCCAGGTCTGGAGACATGGTGTGTGTGTTTGTGTGTGTGTGTGTGTGTGTGTGTGTGTGTGTGTGTGTGTGTGTGTGTGTGTGGTCAGGTAGTCTGCGGTAGGCGTTGCTCAGAGATGCTGACAGCAGTGTCTGTTGAAGGTGTTCAGTGTTTGCAGGCTGTCAGTGCAGATTTAGGAGATGCTCAGTGTAAGTGAGCGCTGGCACCGTGGACCGGCTGAGGAGAAGGAGGAGGAGGAAGATCTGTGAAGACTTTTTTTGCACTCTATCTGTGGTCTGGATGTGTTCCAGGAGTCTCTCTCTCTGTGATTTACAGCCAATAAGCTGCAGTTGTGAACTTAATCTATAATTAAACAATCCGGACGTGTCTGAAGAGATAGTAGATTAAAGGAAAGTGTGTGTGTGTGTGTGTGTGTGTGTGTGTGTGTGTGTGTGTGTGTGTGTGTGTGTGTGTGTGAGAGAGAGAGAGAGAGAGAGGAGAGAGAGAGAGTGGGAGTGGTCATACTGTGTGTTCCTCAGAGGTGTAATGCCATCCTCCTAACAAGTGAAGATACATCATCAAAAGGCTGAAGTGGTACTGGTGGTAATAAGCTCTGAGACTCTTGGAAGAGACACTTTGGTCCCAACAATATGCTGCTTCTTTCTCCATAAAGAACACATAGTTGTGTGTGTGTGTGTGAGTGTGTGTGTGTTTGTGTGCGTGCGTGCATGTGTGTGTGTTTGTGTGTGTGTGTGTGTGTGTGTGTGTGTGTGTGTGTGTGTGTGTGTGTGTGTGTGTGCGTCCTGGCTTCTATAAGTTAATTTATATCTACAGGACCGTGAGGTGACAGTGTGCCACAAGTTTGGAGAAGCAATGAAAAATGGCTCCGACACTCTGGGAGTAAAAGTTTTGCCTCACTGAAGGAGAAGCACAAAGGTCAAAAGAGAGAAATCCCCAAATCCTAATTATAGAACATGGTGGTAGAACCACACACTGACTGTGAATAAAGATGGATGCTGGAGCCACATCTGAGACGTGAAGCTAATGAGAATGAGCCAAACGGACGAGTGCTGCCGAGGGGCGCGAGGGACGGGTTTACCAACAACCCTGGCTTGTAAATAATGGCAAGAACAGAAATCCTCTGATACTGGTTCCCAACGGTCAAGATGGTGTCTTTATTTGGATCCGATCTGTCGACTCAGTGTGCAGCCGGTTCTACCAGGATACAACTCCTCAAAGAAAAAGATGTTCAACCTAAAACTGGATCATTTTGTCTGGCCAGGGGAAAGCATCACAGACTAGCCTAGAAATCTAGACAGACACTAGCAGAAGCTAAAAGATTAGCTCTGCGTGTCGGTCTAGCAACCCTGGGCCAGTCTGTTGGCTTCGGTTTGATGGGCGGTATGCTGTCGCGACTAAGTGAAACAAAGATGGCGACGGCTCATTTGAAATGGCTTTGGTATCAAATTAGGACTTTTTAGACTTTGTCTTGTCTTTGAGTCAAGAGCAGATAGAGGTACTTTAGTCCTTTATTTAGAAAAAAGGATGCATTTGCATCTTCTGGCCTAGGGGGTGGGCGATATGGAAAAAACATCAAACCAAGATTTAATTTATTTTTGCTAAATCACAATTTTATCTTTTTTTTCCATTTCTACATTTCAGAAGTTGTGAAAGTTGTTGACCAGTAGGGTTAGGGGCGGGGTCTGGCCCGTCTCTCCACACAGACAGGATAAATAAATCTCCGGTTGGCCGCCACGGTGAAAAGGCTCGCTAAAACACACACGTACCTAATTAATAATGGCCACTAAGCAAATGCAGTTTAGAGCAGATCATTGACCCAGAGGTTTCCTGATCGAGCAGACATGTGATAATAGTAGTAGCCGCTTAGAGCAAGCTAGTGGCTAATGCTAGCGGCAAGCCGCTATAATGGAGTGTGGTGAGCTTCTTCCATGATTTCATAAACGTTTGTGTCCGCATCTTAATGCATCAGTTATTAGATTATTTTCCTCAGCTCCACCGAACACCCCAGCTAAACAAACCAACACCCAGCCTGGAACTTACTCCGATTGGTTCATCGGTGTGTCTGCTGAGCCGAAAGAAGCCAACTAGCAAATGACGAGACTCGGCTGAGAGAACGAAAACTGCTGTTGTGTGCCCGTAGACGCATCCAGAAATAATGGCGTTGGAATTCGAATAGACAGTTCTACGATCTCAGCGCTTTGGTAGACCGTCATCCCGTTATGATCCTTAATGATCTTTTATCATCAGATCGCACGGTCCTATACTACCTCGTTGAATGACATCCGTAGCGGTACGTACGTCACCTTGTTTGTTGTCCAAAAGCATGTGGAGACAGAAAGACAACCAGAGATCCAGCTCCATGACTGAGAGCCGCCAGTGGGCCGGACTAAAGTCACATACATTACCAAGCTAACCACGAACATCGTAAAGAATTTCAAATGAATCTTGGTATTTTAAAATGTTCTGGTTTGCCAAGGATGTCACACGATGATGGCGTTTTAACGGTTTCACATGATGGTCAGAGACATTTGTAAAAAGTTCCAGAAAAGAGAAACACTGAGTAGAGATTCAGATAGTAAACCATCCAGAACGCATAAAACTTCTGTCTCCTTTTGACCTTCAGGACTCAAAGTCCCTGGCGTCACACTGCTGGACTTCTTGCTGGCGTTAGCGATCTCATGATGTTGAAACGGAGACTGGGGCCGAGCCAGATCCGGTTTTCTATCATTTTGTTGATATAAATTCTAATAACTCGTGTGAATTAACAAAAACTGTCACAAGTTTCCTAGAAAAGTTACGACAGAGTTTTGAGGCTATGTTTCTCAGCCCTGAAGGAGACAGCTGTGGAGAACCGGATTTAGCAGAAACAGACCCACGTTTGTTGCCGGTACCTGAGATGTTGGTGGTGATTTCCGTTAAGGCGGTCTGACCAAAGCCTTTGGCTGTACGAGCTCGAACGGAGATCAGGTACGTTGTTCCTGGGTGAAGGTTGGAGAACATGTGGTAGGTCTCGTTCCGGAGCTTGGACACCGTTCTTCTGGGTCCTGGGACGTTGATGCTCGGATCGGATGACTCGATGCTCTGGTAACTGATCTGTTGTGAACAAAACCACGAATTATTGTCCGCGTCTGAAGTTGTCGCCCTAAGTTTAACGAGGTCAATAACGAGATCCACAAAAGAAGGTCATTCATAATCATTTGCTCTGCTTTAGGGATTGATCTACATTTGAAGTGTTTTTGACCAGACTGTGATTTCTCATGACTGGAGCCTAATTGACATTGACACCGCCAAGAAGAAAACCTCGACTTATTGCTAAAAAGCACTGCAGGAGGTGACCGGCTGCCTTCCTGATTGCTGCATTATTAAGGTCAAAAACTGGTCGCAGCATGTTAATAAGCAGATTTGAGTATTTAAGTCATTTTCTGCAAGTGGTTTTGAACTAAATTAATATTTATTAGCAGAAGAAGCTGTAATAGAGAATCCTTGAGAAGTAAAGAGCTTTGATTGGGTTTGACTTTAGGTTGTCTGCCTTGAATCCACCTGCTGGAGAGAAGTTAAGGACGTGACCTCTCTGCTATCGGCACATTAGCACATCCGTGAGACATGGATGAACTCACACAGTCACTCTGATGTGTGTGTGCTGAAAACACACACTCACACACAGTTTAGGGTTTAACTGCACACCCTAAAGTCTGATGCTTGTGGGACTCATGGTGCAAATAGAAGATGAATGCCTGAGGAGATGACATCCAGCTGGATGGGGTGTAGCTCAGATGGTCAATGGTTTGGTGTGGGAACAATAGAACGGTTTTATTATTCTTGCACAAGACTTCGATGTTGGGATTGGGAGTCAGACCTGCTCACCGCAGACAGTAAATACAAAATCATTATCCAGCCAAATGGAAGCCCAACAGCAAATGCATGTGAGTTATTGATTAATGGTGCCAGGCTCCATTTCAGTGGGACACTGTTAAGTCCAAGTCCTGCGCACGAGGTCGGTGAGTCTGTCCAACCCTGGCGAGGGTTTCTTTTTCTGCTTTTCCCATGCAGAAGCTTCTTTGTGCTAATAGGACTGAGAATGTCCCCTCAAGCAGGAAAAGAGACAGAACATAAATGAATATATATGAAAAAAATCATGTTTCACTTCCAGGAAGAAGATTTTCTTCCAATTTTACTGATGATTGTCTCAGACGGGTAGAAAAATGGGCATGTGGGATAGGGAAGGAAGCTATTCAGATAAATATACTATCTAAAACTGACGATATCAGCCACCCTACATGATAGATGGTGAAATAGTGTCACAAACGTAAGAAGAAGTCGTGTTCCTGACATCCCAGCACCAGTTTTTACTGGATCCCAGCAGCCAGTTTTATTACAACAGCAGATCTTCTGTCATGTTGCTGAAGATTAAATGATGAACTCTGGCTGGAGTCTCATTCTGGGTTTCTGCCAGAGTTCACAAAGACTCAAGAGGAAGACTCAAAAAGAGACGGCTGCTGTTAACGAGACGCAGAGTGATGGGTCTGAAACGTTAGGTTTTACAGACGATCATAAACATCTAATATTTTA